>NW_027223328.1:6856127-6919079 GCF_030449975.1 Polyergus mexicanus | reverse complement strand
GAGGGGAGGTGAGGGGCGAGGGGGAACTGGCGCGGGGGGTATGACGTCACGCGGGGGGACCGCGGCGGAACGGTAGACGCGGGGGCCGCGGTGAGGGGGGAGGAGGAACGCGTCCTAACCGGTAGGCGAGGGGTCCGCGGGGAAGAGGGAACGCGAAGGTATGATGCCGCGAGTAGGTGTGAGAGAGATAGCGCGAGGCGTCCGCAATGTGTAAGAGAAGGATAGCGCTAATGATATTCTATGGGCGTGGGAGAAGGATAGCGCGAGGCGTCCATATAAGCGTAAGACAAGGATAGCGTTTGCATGTACGTTGGAGAGAGATGGCGCGAGGCATGCACTTGGGAAAGAGAAAGATAGCGCAAAGCATGCACGTGGATGATGCGCCGTTCGTAAGACGGTGCGAGAGAGAGAGAGAGATAGCGAGGCGGTGCGAGAAGGATAGCGCGAGGCGATCACAGGCACGAGGGAGAAGGATAGCGTCCGCATTGGTGTTGGAAAAGGATGACGTTTGCATGCACGTGGGGGAGAAATAATGCGAAGCATGCATGGACGTGGGAGAAGGAGGCGCAGAAATAATCGATATTTTTTAATATAATAATAATAAGTTTATTCAATAATTGTGTATATAATACAATGTGTGTGCGCGCGCGCGCGCGCGTGTGTGTATGTGTGTGTGTATTAAAAAAATAATAATAATATAAAAATATAAAATATTTGCTGCAGGCTCCTTCTGAAACAGAAAAAATATATATCTTGTTAGTATAATGCGCTTTCCCTAATTTAATTTTATAAATCTGACATAAATTTTAATAAGAAGATACTTACATTGTCCTCCTGAAGCCGCAAGATCTTCCTTGCAATCTTCCTCCTCCTCTTCCTCCAAATTTTCTTCCTCGTCCGATACCTCTTCCTCCGGCTCCCAATTCTCCTCTTCTTCGTACGGCTCCAAGCTGAAAAGAGACTGTAAATAAAATATGTCATCATATTGCGTTGGGTGCACGCATGCACACTCGCGGGCTTCGCGAGTGTCACCCCACAAGCTTGCATGCGCCCAACGCAAATTTCCTCTCATTCACCGCATGTATCGGCAGTGGATGACGTCAATTTGCACGAACTGAAATATATTATTAATTAATAAATATCACACATAATGTCGCACACACATGTCAAAACACTGAACACTACTTACCAGATTAAGACGAAATATTTTTATTCACTTTTCGTCACTCACTGCTCGAAACGTTATGACAGCCACGACAGGGCAGACATTGTCTCAAACATTTTAGAGTAGGAGATGTATCAGTTACAAAGAACGCTTACTCTCAGCTCTTGATAAGAAAACAAAAGTTAGCATGTTTCCACGAGCAAATATCTAGAGTCTTTTAAATATGAATAATATATTATTATAATATGTAAACCACTATTGAACGGCAATCGAACGGCTATGAACGGCTTTTGAACGACTTTGAACAGCTATCGAACGGTTATCGAACGGCATTCGAATGGCTATCGAACGGCTATGAACGGTTTTGAACGAGTGGCCTTCACTTGGACACAGTACAATTGGACACGGTGCAAATGGACACGTTACAAATGGACACGAGATTGTGCACACGGTTCAATTGGACACAGTGCATTTGGACACAGTAATTTTGGATACAGTAGCTTTTGGACACATAAGAAAATACGCATCGTTTACTTGGACACCGCTCAATTGGACACTGTTCATTTGGACATCGTTCGTTTGGACACAGAAAGATGCGCACCGTTCATTTGGACACCGTTCGTTTGGACACCGTTATTTGCCCACCGTTCGTTTGGACACCGTTCATTTGCCCACCGTTCGTTTGGACACCGTTCATTTGCCCACTGTTCGTTTGGACACCGTTCATTTGCCCACCGTTCGTTTGGACACCGTTCGTTTGGACACCGTTCGTTTGGACACCGTTCATTTGTACACAGAAACATGCGCACTGTTTGTTTGAATATGTAACAGATGGAAAGAAATAAAAATCATTTTGAGAAAATATAATCAGTATTCTTATGACACTTTATACTGGTAAATCTATGTAAAATATGAAATCGTGAAAAGGAGATACATTTGAAGATTATAATATCAAAATAAAATATATTCATACTTATATATCTCTGATACTGATGTCATTAATTTTACATTGCTTTTAGCACTTTGTTTAGCCTTTCGCATATTTGGATGTCATGCATGGATACAGTGGGTTCCGCCCCCCCCTGCGGGGGGGCTCCACTTCCGGAAGATATAACCTAACCCAAACCTATTTCTTATTTAAAACAAAAATTTGGTGTGGATTACGTCGTATAATTTAAATCAATTTTTGGTGTCCAAGCGAACGGTGGGCAAATGAACGGTGTCCAAACGAACGGTGGGCAAATGAACGGTGTCCAAACGAACAGTGGGCAAATGAACGGTGTCCAAACGAACGGTGGGCAAATAACGGTGTCCAAACGAACGGTGTCCAAATGAACGGTGCGCATCTTTCTGTGTCCAAACGAACGGTGTCCAAATGAACAGTGTCCAATTGAGCGGTGTCCAAGTAAACGATGCGTATTTTCTTATGTGTCCAAAAGCTACTGTATAAAAAATTACTGTGTCCAAATGCACTGTGTCCAATTGAACCGTGTGCAAAATCTCGTGTCCATTTGTAACGTGTCCATTTGCACCGTGTCCAATTATACTGTGTCCAAGTGCACCACTCCCCTATCGAACGGCTATGAGCGACTATCGAACGACTATTGAACGGCTATTGAACAGCTTGGAACGACAAAATAATTATTTATACACCATTCAAATATTTAAAGTCTATGTGCATGTACTGAAATGTAACATCTATATTTTAATTAACTAGCTGACGCCGCTATCTAACGTCACATACTGAAATTTAATACTCGCATACTGGGATAAGAAAGAGGAAAAGGGAAGAATAAAAGAGAATAAAATATATTTTAACAATAGTTTATTCTAAATAATGTTTGGGTGAATCTTTATGATGATTCGTCCACCAATTGAATATTTTAAATACATTTTGTAAAGCGCAATTTTTCAAATGCTTTTCACAGCGCATAGTATTAGTAACATCTAGCTTATTTAACGAAGTGATATCTTCATAGTCCGCATCCAAGGTCTCAATAATAACATCGTTTCTCGTATTATCGTCAAGTATATCGACCAGCCATTCTCGTTTTTCGCGTCCTTTAACGTATACGATAGGAGATGCTCCATCTTCCTCTTCCATCGCACCCATCATAGCTCTCGAAATCAAACGCCTAGCGAAACTGTATGGAACGTTTCCATCCTCCCATTAAAGTCCATGGTGATGTCCGATTAGCCATGAAGCTTGGCATCTCTCAGATTTTGTAAGCGCACGCCATGGTACGGGATTTGCAAAAAAGTAATGAGAGAGAACAAATCCATTTCTCAATATCGCTACTTCCTTCACGACAAAGTTTTTCCCGATAATGAATCCCTGCAGATCCACAAACGTTGGCGCAATCATGCTGATAATATTACTGTACGATTGCAAGAACGATGTACGACTGTTGCCGATCGTCAAAATCTCAATTTTTATATATTTTTGATATTGGAGGGGATATTTGCTGATTTAGGTAATTTTACGAACTACGTTGGTCAATGGGCAATATTCGACAACGCAATCGTGCAAGATGAAACAATAGGCGGTGGTATTTACCGGTATATCCTCCTTACACACAAACTCTAATCTCACGTCCACGGTGGAATTTTTGACAGACTCGTTTTGTCGCGAGCAATCGATAACCGCGAGAAAACCGCAATGTAAAAACTTTGAAATGTTTAATAGCACATCATCATTATCACATCCGTAATAAGATTTGCGAAAACGAGAGTACATATCGAACAAAAGGGCGAATTTATTTTTATCGAAATCTAAATTCAAATCATCGTAGGGATAAAATTCCGAGTTTAGATAGAGTTTAACGTTGGTTAATTTGCAGTCGTCGAATGTAGTAATATCTTTTGACACAGCATTTTTACTGTCAGTCTGCAGCGCAAAGATTACGTATCGCGGCTTCTCCAGCTGAGAGGCGGCTTTCACGGTTCACGAATGCTTGGTCGTATTATGCAATAAAGGAAATTCGTATAGATCCCAAGAGCGAAAACTGATATTCAAGTATCGCCCGCTTTCCAACGCGCGCAGCAAGGATAGTTTATTGACCTCGCTCAATATTACATATGGCATACGCCATTATATCTTGAATAATTCGATATCAGCTTCAGCCAAAGCATTTCCAAATATGCAATTGTCGTCGTTGCGCGAACGTATCAGAATTAATTTGTGACGTGCATTGATCACAATTCGCTTATAATCTTCGCAAAAACCCAATAGTATGTTTAGCGGTACGCAAAAATTGAAGTAAGATTCAACAGCATTATGCGACATATTCCATGCAGCATTCCTTAAGATTTTACCCCTCTCGGTTGTTAGAGAGACATAGTTTTTAATCGTGAAAGTTATTCCAACGTTTCTGTTGCGATCAATCTCCACATCGTCGAGTTCATATCGAAGTTCATCAAACATAAACGCGACACAATTGTTTCCCAATACCACTCTTCCCTCTTCAGCAACTTTACGCACCGTCAACTTTCCTTCGACGTATAGAAAACTTTCACTTGGTAACGTGTACAAATCTTGATGTGGTATCGGTATCCGTATCTCGTCGCTATATCCAAGCGTTATGTTGGCGTATGGATTATACGTATGAGTCTCAATCTTGACGATACGATCGTCAAAGATCGGCTCACCTCCGATATTCAAGATGTCAATCATATTGTTAAGTATTTCGTACGACGAATCCCAATGATTTTAAAAACTCGCGATTCAATGCGCTGAGCTTCTTTTTAGCGTAACCAGATATCTGATTATTGTCACCCGATACCGCAGTCACTTGCCTTCTCGCAAAAATATTGTCCCTTGCAAAGATATTGTCTTTCGCGTGCTCCGTGCTTCCGTTCAACACAAGCATTTCATTTGACAAACGCTTTATTTTTGACGCCGCCATATATACAATCTTGCAGTAATTTCCTCTCTTCGAAAATCGAGCAAATGTCCTTCTTGATCAACATCGTATCGTTAAATCAGTATCGCTCCGTGCGACGATCGGTAGATAAATGATGTATGCTGGCGTTTCCGATATCTTATATTCAGGTGGCACGCTCGGTGAAAACTCATGTATCGTGTGTACGCGCTTGTCATTGCTGTACATGCCAGTGGTTACGCTGTATTCTATACGAATAATATTTACGCTAATAATATTTATTGGTACATCCGATTCGTGCCATTTCCGTGGCTGTAATATACGATTTGACGAGAATCCCAACAACGATCCAACGTTGCTCGGTTTACTAAAATTTATTCTATAGACACATTTAATTTCACTTTTTAGCGTATTATGATTAGCGCGAAGCATTATTGGATATTCATCGTGTTTTTCGCCATCAACAATATTGTTGGAATCAACTACGCGTCGATGTCGTAAAATTGCATGTCGGAGATATTCGTTTATAGCGTGTAATTCGTACGATCACTCGGGAATCGTAATTTTCTTATCAAAATAAAATTTATTATTCCAAGAATTCACGTTCGATATCGTATGATACGTTTCAAAGTCCGTTAAACCAATCTCGTAATCGCCATCGTTTAAATCTATAGCCGAAGTAGTATACAAAAGGGTATGTTCTAGCGCAGATTTTTTCCTATATCAAAATCAACTAAAAAACACCAAAATCATTCATAAAAGCAACAAAATTTAAAAAAAAAGATAACCATGGGCGTCTTTCAGACGTCATAAAGATTAAGCGTCGAAGCGCAAGCGTCCTACGGACTAAGCCTTTCTGGCGCGTCGAAGTGCTCGGATCACATATCACTCAGTAATTAGTCATGTTTAACTGTTATCTTCGTATGGCTCAGGGAGATAACACATGCCTAGTAATCTTGAGATTGCCGGTTCAGATCCCAACAATTCAAGATTTTATTTCCCAAGTGCGGCCGGCTTGGTAAATAATATGGCATGTAAAAAATAACTGAGTGGCGTTGTATATGTGTGTCCTGGCGCCAGGAATAGGAATAGGCAAACCTTCGGTTCTTGAATGTGAAGCGTCTGAAAGACTTAATCCGAAAGATGCATTCGACAAGAGCTATACAATTCGAGTGGCCTTCACTTGGACACAGTACAATTGGACACGGTGCAAATGGACACGTTACAAATGGACACGAGATTGTGCACACGGTTCAATTGGACACAGTGCATTTGGACACAGTAATTTTGGATACAGTAGCTTTTGGACACATAAAAAAATACGCATCGTTTACTTGGACACCGCTCAATTGGACACTGTTCATTTGGACATCGTTCGTTTGGACACAGAAAGATGCGCACCGTTCATTTGGACACCGTTCGTTTGGACACCGTTATTTGCCCACCGTTCGTTTGGACACCGTTCATTTGCCCACCGTTCGTTTGGACACCGTTCATTTGCCCACTGTTCGTTTGGACACCGTTCATTTGCCCACCGTTCGTTTGGACACCGTTCGTTTGGACACCGTTCGTTTGGACACCGTTCATTTGTACACAGAAACATGCGCACTGTTTGTTTGAATATGTAACAGATGGAAAGAAATAAAAATCATTTTGAGAAAATATAATCAGTATTCTTATGACACTTTATACTGGTAAATCTATGTAAAATATGAAATCGTGAAAAGGAGATACATTTGAAGATTATAATATCAAAATAAAATATATTCATACTTATATATCTCTGATACTGATGTCATTAATTTTACATTGCTTTTAGCACTTTGTTTAGCCTTTCGCATATTTGGATGTCATGCATGGATACAGTGGGTTCCGCCCCCCCCTGCGGGGGGGCTCCACTTCCGGAAGATATAACCTAACCCAAACCTATTTCTTATTTAAAACAAAAATTTGGTGTGGATTACGTCGTATAATTTAAATCAATTTTTGGTGTCCAAGCGAACGGTGGGCAAATGAACGGTGTCCAAACGAACGGTGGGCAAATGAACGGTGTCCAAACGAACAGTGGGCAAATGAACGGTGTCCAAACGAACGGTGGGCAAATAACGGTGTCCAAACGAACGGTGTCCAAATGAACGGTGCGCATCTTTCTGTGTCCAAACGAACGGTGTCCAAATGAACAGTGTCCAATTGAGCGGTGTCCAAGTAAACGATGCGTATTTTCTTATGTGTCCAAAAGCTACTGTATAAAAAATTACTGTGTCCAAATGCACTGTGTCCAATTGAACCGTGTGCAAAATCTCGTGTCCATTTGTAACGTGTCCATTTGCACCGTGTCCAATTATACTGTGTCCAAGTGCACCACTCCCCTATCGAACGGCTATGAGCGACTATCGAACGACTATTGAACGGCTATTGAACAGCTTGGAACGACAAAATAATTATTTATACACCATTCAAATATTTAAAGTCTATGTGCATGTACTGAAATGTAACATCTATATTTTAATTAACTAGCTGACGCCGCTATCTAACGTCACATACTGAAATTTAATACTCGCATACTGGGATAAGAAAGAGGAAAAGGGAAGAATAAAAGAGAATAAAATATATTTTAACAATAGTTTATTCTAAATAATGTTTGGGTGAATCTTTATGATGATTCGTCCACCAATTGAATATTTTAAATACATTTTGTAAAGCGCAATTTTTCAAATGCTTTTCACAGCGCATAGTATTAGTAACATCTAGCTTATTTAACGAAGTGATATCTTCATAGTCCGCATCCAAGGTCTCAATAATAACATCGTTTCTCGTATTATCGTCAAGTATATCGACCAGCCATTCTCGTTTTTCGCGTCCTTTAACGTATACGATAGGAGATGCTCCATCTTCCTCTTCCATCGCACCCATCATAGCTCTCGAAATCAAACGCCTAGCGAAACTGTATGGAACGTTTCCATCCTCCCATTAAAGTCCATGGTGATGTCCGATTAGCCATGAAGCTTGGCATCTCTCAGATTTTGTAAGCGCACGCCATGGTACGGGATTTGCAAAAAAGTAATGAGAGAGAACAAATCCATTTCTCAATATCGCTACTTCCTTCACGACAAAGTTTTTCCCGATAATGAATCCCTGCAGATCCACAAACGTTGGCGCAATCATGCTGATAATATTACTGTACGATTGCAAGAACGATGTACGACTGTTGCCGATCGTCAAAATCTCAATTTTTATATATTTTTGATATTGGAGGGGATATTTGCTGATTTAGGTAATTTTACGAACTACGTTGGTCAATGGGCAATATTCGACAACGCAATCGTGCAAGATGAAACAATAGGCGGTGGTATTTACCGGTATATCCTCCTTACACACAAACTCTAATCTCACGTCCACGGTGGAATTTTTGACAGACTCGTTTTGTCGCGAGCAATCGATAACCGCGAGAAAACCGCAATGTAAAAACTTTGAAATGTTTAATAGCACATCATCATTATCACATCCGTAATAAGATTTGCGAAAACGAGAGTACATATCGAACAAAAGGGCGAATTTATTTTTATCGAAATCTAAATTCAAATCATCGTAGGGATAAAATTCCGAGTTTAGATAGAGTTTAACGTTGGTTAATTTGCAGTCGTCGAATGTAGTAATATCTTTTGACACAGCATTTTTACTGTCAGTCTGCAGCGCAAAGATTACGTATCGCGGCTTCTCCAGCTGAGAGGCGGCTTTCACGGTTCACGAATGCTTGGTCGTATTATGCAATAAAGGAAATTCGTATAGATCCCAAGAGCGAAAACTGATATTCAAGTATCGCCCGCTTTCCAACGCGCGCAGCAAGGATAGTTTATTGACCTCGCTCAATATTACATATGGCATACGCCATTATATCTTGAATAATTCGATATCAGCTTCAGCCAAAGCATTTCCAAATATGCAATTGTCGTCGTTGCGCGAACGTATCAGAATTAATTTGTGACGTGCATTGATCACAATTCGCTTATAATCTTCGCAAAAACCCAATAGTATGTTTAGCGGTACGCAAAAATTGAAGTAAGATTCAACAGCATTATGCGACATATTCCATGCAGCATTCCTTAAGATTTTACCCCTCTCGGTTGTTAGAGAGACATAGTTTTTAATCGTGAAAGTTATTCCAACGTTTCTGTTGCGATCAATCTCCACATCGTCGAGTTCATATCGAAGTTCATCAAACATAAACGCGACACAATTGTTTCCCAATACCACTCTTCCCTCTTCAGCAACTTTACGCACCGTCAACTTTCCTTCGACGTATAGAAAACTTTCACTTGGTAACGTGTACAAATCTTGATGTGGTATCGGTATCCGTATCTCGTCGCTATATCCAAGCGTTATGTTGGCGTATGGATTATACGTATGAGTCTCAATCTTGACGATACGATCGTCAAAGATCGGCTCACCTCCGATATTCAAGATGTCAATCATATTGTTAAGTATTTCGTACGACGAATCCCAATGATTTTAAAAACTCGCGATTCAATGCGCTGAGCTTCTTTTTAGCGTAACCAGATATCTGATTATTGTCACCCGATACCGCAGTCACTTGCCTTCTCGCAAAAATATTGTCCCTTGCAAAGATATTGTCTTTCGCGTGCTCCGTGCTTCCGTTCAACACAAGCATTTCATTTGACAAACGCTTTATTTTTGACGCCGCCATATATACAATCTTGCAGTAATTTCCTCTCTTCGAAAATCGAGCAAATGTCCTTCTTGATCAACATCGTATCGTTAAATCAGTATCGCTCCGTGCGACGATCGGTAGATAAATGATGTATGCTGGCGTTTCCGATATCTTATATTCAGGTGGCACGCTCGGTGAAAACTCATGTATCGTGTGTACGCGCTTGTCATTGCTGTACATGCCAGTGGTTACGCTGTATTCTATACGAATAATATTTACGCTAATAATATTTATTGGTACATCCGATTCGTGCCATTTCCGTGGCTGTAATATACGATTTGACGAGAATCCCAACAACGATCCAACGTTGCTCGGTTTACTAAAATTTATTCTATAGACACATTTAATTTCACTTTTTAGCGTATTATGATTAGCGCGAAGCATTATTGGATATTCATCGTGTTTTTCGCCATCAACAATATTGTTGGAATCAACTACGCGTCGATGTCGTAAAATTGCATGTCGGAGATATTCGTTTATAGCGTGTAATTCGTACGATCACTCGGGAATCGTAATTTTCTTATCAAAATAAAATTTATTATTCCAAGAATTCACGTTCGATATCGTATGATACGTTTCAAAGTCCGTTAAACCAATCTCGTAATCGCCATCGTTTAAATCTATAGCCGAAGTAGTATACAAAAGGGTATGTTCTAGCGCAGATTTTTTCCTATATCAAAATCAACTAAAAAACACCAAAATCATTCATAAAAGCAACAAAATTTAAAAAAAAAGATAACCATGGGCGTCTTTCAGACGTCATAAAGATTAAGCGTCGAAGCGCAAGCGTCCTACGGACTAAGCCTTTCTGGCGCGTCGAAGTGCTCGGATCACATATCACTCAGTAATTAGTCATGTTTAACTGTTATCTTCGTATGGCTCAGGGAGATAACACATGCCTAGTAATCTTGAGATTGCCGGTTCAGATCCCAACAATTCAAGATTTTATTTCCCAAGTGCGGCCGGCTTGGTAAATAATATGGCATGTAAAAAATAACTGAGTGGCGTTGTATATGTGTGTCCTGGCGCCAGGAATAGGAATAGGCAAACCTTCGGTTCTTGAATGTGAAGCGTCTGAAAGACTTAATCCGAAAGATGCATTCGACAAGAGCTATACAATTCGAGTGGCCTTCACTTGGACACAGTACAATTGGACACGGTGCAAATGGACACGTTACAAATGGACACGAGATTGTGCACACGGTTCAATTGGACACAGTGCATTTGGACACAGTAATTTTGGATACAGTAGCTTTTGGACACATAAAAAAATACGCATCGTTTACTTGGACACCGCTCAATTGGACACTGTTCATTTGGACATCGTTCGTTTGGACACAGAAAGATGCGCACCGTTCATTTGGACACCGTTCGTTTGGACACCGTTATTTGCCCACCGTTCGTTTGGACACCGTTCATTTGCCCACCGTTCGTTTGGACACCGTTCATTTGCCCACTGTTCGTTTGGACACCGTTCATTTGCCCACCGTTCGTTTGGACACCGTTCGTTTGGACACCGTTCGTTTGGACACCGTTCATTTGTACACAGAAACATGCGCACTGTTTGTTTGAATATGTAACAGATGGAAAGAAATAAAAATCATTTTGAGAAAATATAATCAGTATTCTTATGACACTTTATACTGGTAAATCTATGTAAAATATGAAATCGTGAAAAGGAGATACATTTGAAGATTATAATATCAAAATAAAATATATTCATACTTATATATCTCTGATACTGATGTCATTAATTTTACATTGCTTTTAGCACTTTGTTTAGCCTTTCGCATATTTGGATGTCATGCATGGATACAGTGGGTTCCGCCCCCCCCTGCGGGGGGGCTCCACTTCCGGAAGATATAACCTAACCCAAACCTATTTCTTATTTAAAACAAAAATTTGGTGTGGATTACGTCGTATAATTTAAATCAATTTTTGGTGTCCAAGCGAACGGTGGGCAAATGAACGGTGTCCAAACGAACGGTGGGCAAATGAACGGTGTCCAAACGAACAGTGGGCAAATGAACGGTGTCCAAACGAACGGTGGGCAAATAACGGTGTCCAAACGAACGGTGTCCAAATGAACGGTGCGCATCTTTCTGTGTCCAAACGAACGGTGTCCAAATGAACAGTGTCCAATTGAGCGGTGTCCAAGTAAACGATGCGTATTTTCTTATGTGTCCAAAAGCTACTGTATAAAAAATTACTGTGTCCAAATGCACTGTGTCCAATTGAACCGTGTGCAAAATCTCGTGTCCATTTGTAACGTGTCCATTTGCACCGTGTCCAATTATACTGTGTCCAAGTGCACCACTCCCCTATCGAACGGCTATGAGCGACTATCGAACGACTATTGAACGGCTATTGAACAGCTTGGAACGACAAAATAATTATTTATACACCATTCAAATATTTAAAGTCTATGTGCATGTACTGAAATGTAACATCTATATTTTAATTAACTAGCTGACGCCGCTATCTAACGTCACATACTGAAATTTAATACTCGCATACTGGGATAAGAAAGAGGAAAAGGGAAGAATAAAAGAGAATAAAATATATTTTAACAATAGTTTATTCTAAATAATGTTTGGGTGAATCTTTATGATGATTCGTCCACCAATTGAATATTTTAAATACATTTTGTAAAGCGCAATTTTTCAAATGCTTTTCACAGCGCATAGTATTAGTAACATCTAGCTTATTTAACGAAGTGATATCTTCATAGTCCGCATCCAAGGTCTCAATAATAACATCGTTTCTCGTATTATCGTCAAGTATATCGACCAGCCATTCTCGTTTTTCGCGTCCTTTAACGTATACGATAGGAGATGCTCCATCTTCCTCTTCCATCGCACCCATCATAGCTCTCGAAATCAAACGCCTAGCGAAACTGTATGGAACGTTTCCATCCTCCCATTAAAGTCCATGGTGATGTCCGATTAGCCATGAAGCTTGGCATCTCTCAGATTTTGTAAGCGCACGCCATGGTACGGGATTTGCAAAAAAGTAATGAGAGAGAACAAATCCATTTCTCAATATCGCTACTTCCTTCACGACAAAGTTTTTCCCGATAATGAATCCCTGCAGATCCACAAACGTTGGCGCAATCATGCTGATAATATTACTGTACGATTGCAAGAACGATGTACGACTGTTGCCGATCGTCAAAATCTCAATTTTTATATATTTTTGATATTGGAGGGGATATTTGCTGATTTAGGTAATTTTACGAACTACGTTGGTCAATGGGCAATATTCGACAACGCAATCGTGCAAGATGAAACAATAGGCGGTGGTATTTACCGGTATATCCTCCTTACACACAAACTCTAATCTCACGTCCACGGTGGAATTTTTGACAGACTCGTTTTGTCGCGAGCAATCGATAACCGCGAGAAAACCGCAATGTAAAAACTTTGAAATGTTTAATAGCACATCATCATTATCACATCCGTAATAAGATTTGCGAAAACGAGAGTACATATCGAACAAAAGGGCGAATTTATTTTTATCGAAATCTAAATTCAAATCATCGTAGGGATAAAATTCCGAGTTTAGATAGAGTTTAACGTTGGTTAATTTGCAGTCGTCGAATGTAGTAATATCTTTTGACACAGCATTTTTACTGTCAGTCTGCAGCGCAAAGATTACGTATCGCGGCTTCTCCAGCTGAGAGGCGGCTTTCACGGTTCACGAATGCTTGGTCGTATTATGCAATAAAGGAAATTCGTATAGATCCCAAGAGCGAAAACTGATATTCAAGTATCGCCCGCTTTCCAACGCGCGCAGCAAGGATAGTTTATTGACCTCGCTCAATATTACATATGGCATACGCCATTATATCTTGAATAATTCGATATCAGCTTCAGCCAAAGCATTTCCAAATATGCAATTGTCGTCGTTGCGCGAACGTATCAGAATTAATTTGTGACGTGCATTGATCACAATTCGCTTATAATCTTCGCAAAAACCCAATAGTATGTTTAGCGGTACGCAAAAATTGAAGTAAGATTCAACAGCATTATGCGACATATTCCATGCAGCATTCCTTAAGATTTTACCCCTCTCGGTTGTTAGAGAGACATAGTTTTTAATCGTGAAAGTTATTCCAACGTTTCTGTTGCGATCAATCTCCACATCGTCGAGTTCATATCGAAGTTCATCAAACATAAACGCGACACAATTGTTTCCCAATACCACTCTTCCCTCTTCAGCAACTTTACGCACCGTCAACTTTCCTTCGACGTATAGAAAACTTTCACTTGGTAACGTGTACAAATCTTGATGTGGTATCGGTATCCGTATCTCGTCGCTATATCCAAGCGTTATGTTGGCGTATGGATTATACGTATGAGTCTCAATCTTGACGATACGATCGTCAAAGATCGGCTCACCTCCGATATTCAAGATGTCAATCATATTGTTAAGTATTTCGTACGACGAATCCCAATGATTTTAAAAACTCGCGATTCAATGCGCTGAGCTTCTTTTTAGCGTAACCAGATATCTGATTATTGTCACCCGATACCGCAGTCACTTGCCTTCTCGCAAAAATATTGTCCCTTGCAAAGATATTGTCTTTCGCGTGCTCCGTGCTTCCGTTCAACACAAGCATTTCATTTGACAAACGCTTTATTTTTGACGCCGCCATATATACAATCTTGCAGTAATTTCCTCTCTTCGAAAATCGAGCAAATGTCCTTCTTGATCAACATCGTATCGTTAAATCAGTATCGCTTCGTGCGACGATCGGTAGATAAATGATGTATGCTGGCGTTTCCGATATCTTATATTCAGGTGGCACGCTCGGTGAAAACTCATGTATCGTGTGTACGCGCTTGTCATTGCTGTACATGCCAGTGGTTACGCTGTATTCTATACGAATAATATTTACGCTAATAATATTTATTGGTACATCCGATTCGTGCCATTTCCGTGGCTGTAATATACGATTTGACGAGAATCCCAACAACGATCCAACGTTGCTCGGTTTACTAAAATTTATTCTATAGACACATTTAATTTCACTTTTTAGCGTATTATGATTAGCGCGAAGCATTATTGGATATTCATCGTGTTTTTCGCCATCAACAATATTGTTGGAATCAACTACGCGTCGATGTCGTAAAATTGCATGTCGGAGATATTCGTTTATAGCGTGTAATTCGTACGATCACTCGGGAATCGTAATTTTCTTATCAAAATAAAATTTATTATTCCAAGAATTCACGTTCGATATCGTATGATACGTTTCAAAGTCCGTTAAACCAATCTCGTAATCGCCATCGTTTAAATCTATAGCCGAAGTAGTATACAAAAGGGTATGTTCTAGCGCAGATTTTTTCCTATATCAAAATCAACTAAAAAACACCAAAATCATTCATAAAAGCAACAAAATTTAAAAAAAAAGATAACCATGGGCGTCTTTCAGACGTCATAAAGATTAAGCGTCGAAGCGCAAGCGTCCTACGGACTAAGCCTTTCTGGCGCGTCGAAGTGCTCGGATCACATATCACTCAGTAATTAGTCATGTTTAACTGTTATCTTCGTATGGCTCAGGGAGATAACACATGCCTAGTAATCTTGAGATTGCCGGTTCAGATCCCAACAATTCAAGATTTTATTTCCCAAGTGCGGCCGGCTTGGTAAATAATATGGCATGTAAAAAATAACTGAGTGGCGTTGTATATGTGTGTCCTGGCGCCAGGAATAGGAATAGGCAAACCTTCGGTTCTTGAATGTGAAGCGTCTGAAAGACTTAATCCGAAAGATGCATTCGACAAGAGCTATACAATTCGAGTGGCCTTCACTTGGACACAGTACAATTGGACACGGTGCAAATGGACACGTTACAAATGGACACGAGATTGTGCACACGGTTCAATTGGACACAGTGCATTTGGACACAGTAATTTTGGATACAGTAGCTTTTGGACACATAAGAAAATACGCATTGTTTACTTGGACATCGCTCAATTGGACACTGTTCATTTGGACACCGTTCGTTTGGACACAGAAAGATGCGCACCGTTCATTTGGACACCGTTCGTTTGGACACCGTTATTTGCCCACCGTTCGTTTGGACACCGTTCATTTGCCCACCGTTCGTTTGGACACCGTTCATTTGCCCACTGTTCGTTTGGACACCGTTCATTTGCCCACCGTTCGTTTGGACACCGTTCATTTGCCCACCGTTCGTTTGGACACCGTTCATTTGTACACAGAACATGCGCACTGTTTGTTTGAATATGTAACAGATGGAGAGAAATAAAAATCATTTTGGGAAAATATAATCAGTATTCTTATAACACTTTATACTGGTAAATCTATGTAAAATATGAAATCGTGAAAAGGAGATACATTTGAAGGTTATAATATCTGTCAAAATAAAATATATTCATACTTAAATATCTCTGATACTGATGTCATTAATTTTACATTGCTTTTAGCACTTTGTTTAGCCTTTCGCATATTTGGATGTCATGCATGGATACAGTGGGTTCCGCCCCCCCTGTGGAGGGGCTCCACTTCCGGAAGATATAACCTAACCCAAACCTATTTCTTATTTAAAACAAAAATTTGGTGTGGATTACGTCGTATAATTTAAATCAAACTTTGGTGTCCAAACGAACGGTGTCCAAACGAACGGTGGGCAAATGAACGGTGTCCAAACGAACGGTGGGCAAATGAACGGTGTCCAAACGAACAGTGGGCAAATGAACGGTATCCAAACGAACGATGGGCAAATGAACGGTGTCCAAACGAACAGTGGGCAAATAACGGTGTCCAAACGAACGGTGTCCAAATGAACGGTGCGCATCTTTCTGTGTCCAAACGAACGGTGTCCAAATGAATAGTGTCCAATTGAACGGTGTCCAAGTAAACAATGCGTATTTTCTTATGTGTCCAAAAGCTACTGTATCCAAATGCATTGTGTCCAATTGAACCGTGTGCAAAATCTCGTGTCCATTTGTAACGTGTCCATTTGCACCGTGTCCAATTATACTGTGTCCAAGTGCACCACCTCCATACAATTCTCTCTGTCACATCTAGGAAACTAGATATGAATTACAAAAGAATGTATACCTCAGGGGCCCAATTAGAGTGTTAAACTTTGAATCAAGAAATAAATTAAAGTTAAATAGAACTAAAAAGAAAAAAATCACCTGACGGTATGTACTCAAAATAAAAAAAAAAACCAGCGCTGGCGAGCACATACCGTCAGGTGATTTTCCTCACAGAGGTTTTTGCATCTTTCAGCAATGTCTTAGTAGGTCACTGGCACAGTGTTAATTCACTTGTAAACCTGCTTAAGATATATTTTTTTCTTTCAATTAATATTTTTTCCATACTGGAAACATTCTTTTTAATTCAGGTCAAGCGTTTGAAAGGTACCTGAAAGGCACCTGAAAGGTTTAGTCTGTAGGACGCTTTGTAATAGTTTATTAATAAATTTGTCTAATTTGATATGCCATTCTAGTTTAAAATGTCTAGTCATATATCGTTTTGGAACTTCTTTAAAGCATACACCACAAGTAATTTTTTCATTTTGAAGTTTTTTACATTCGTAACAGGTGTAACTGATTCCATATTTTAAATTATTTGCTTTAACAAAATTACAATGTGGTTAAATGATTTGACATGTGGAACATTTCCTCTCCATTTATTATATAAAATTTTTATTAATTCGTCACTCTATTTTATATACACTAAAAAAAAAGAAAAGGAAATAAAGTTTATGTTAAATGGCTAGGCTTTGATAATACACATAACCAATGGATAAATAAGAAGGATCTAATCACTTCGTAAGCGTCCTTCGGACTAAACATCCTACGGACTAAGTCTTTCAGACGCTAGTCTTTCAGACACCTTTCGGGCGCCTTTCGATGCTTTTCAAATGCTTGAGCTGAATTAATAAAATGATGAATTATGTTCAGAACTTTCACAGATTTAAGAATGTTAAGAAGTAAACTCTAAAAATTATGTTGATAAAAATTTTCGTTAATAAATGGAGCCATCAATTAGTAACGAATTTCCTTTTCATGAAAATATTTTTTCTCAACCAAAAAAAAGGAAAGATGGGATTATAAATAAATCAAAAGACTTTAAAGAATTACCAAATAATTATTGCAATGAAGAAGAAGAAGTAAAAATTGTTAGAGCTAAAGGCGTGTGGAATAACATGCTTGTTGATTATTCATTCTACTCGGATATAAATAGTTGTGATTTAAGTATATTTCTTAGAAGAACCAAACCATACGTAGAAGATAAAATACGAACCGGATTTAGAAAACATACAGCTGTAACAGTAAAATTAGTTGCAAAGGTGCAATATCATGTATTGGATTTATGTGGTAATGTATTTGACTTACATACACATTATTTTCATAGTAACGTTGAGCATATTTTATCTGAGGATATCATATCAGATATAATCAATTTTATGCATAATATCATTTTAAATAAATTTGCTAGCTTTAATGCAAAAAACACCAAGTTTACATTCGATAGAGTTATTCAACTTGATTTACAATCCAATAAATACACCCCTCTTCGAGGTGGAACTTATGTTAAATTATCTAATTATATTATAGCAAAAAAATGCTGTGTTAATGTTAACAATACTAAAACTAATAAATTTAAATGTGAGAAGCAAGAAAATCTTAGATGTTTTGAGTATGCATTAGAGAGTATACTTAATCCAGTTAATAAAGACCCTAACAGATCTTCCAAATATGATATATCGAGGTATGAAATGTTAAATATGAATTATCCTGTACAAATTATAAAAGAAAATATGAAAAAATACGAAGATTTTTTAAATATAGCTATAAATGTTTTTAGAGTAGATGAGAATAATGATTCGTCGTTTACTATTGGTCAAGCTATTGTAAGTGATAATTATAAAGATAGAAAATGTACAAATCTTTTAATATACAAAGAGCATGTAGTTGGAATTAAAAATATGAGTGCTTTATTAAAAGGACAAATAATAAAAAAATGTAGAAAACGATACTTGTGTGAAAAATGCAACGATTCGTTTGAGAAAGAAGAAAAGTATAATGATCATGTTGCTTTGTGTATATATGAAAAACAAAAAATAAAAATGCCCACTAAATTAAATAGACAATATTGTTCCATAGGTGCGGAGCAATATCATCCATATACAGTTAGTTCAGATTTCGAAGCAACATTACAAAAGTCAATTATGAAAAATGTCGAATGCGAAGCATTCAAGAACCGAAGGTTTGTCATTCATGAACATAAGCCGAATAGTTTCTGCTTTGATACAATAGACGAAACATAATTAATAAATAATGGAAGTGTTGAACAGTTAATGAATGAATTTAACAACCTTATTGTTAAATATGCAAAAAGATATTATGAACTTAGAAAAGTAAATAAACCAATAGCAATGACAAAAGAAGATATTGACAATTTCAGAAAAGCTAAAAAATGCCATATTTGTAATTATACATTTTCTGACGAGGAAAGTAAAGTAAGAGATCATGATCACTATACAGGATGTTATCGCGGGGCAGCGCATAACAATTGCAACTTAAAACTAAAATTACCAAATTTTGTACCAATATTATTTCATAATTTGAAATACGATTCTAAATTATTTCTAAGATGGATTCTGAAACTAGGAGCTAAATACACACGGAAAAATAAAAAAGCGCCAGAAAGGCTAAGCCCAAAGGGCGCCCTAAATATAATGCCAAACACAAAAGAAAATTATGTTACAATTTCCATAAATAACGGAGTTGTTGATCAATATGAACAACAGTATGACGTATCAAAATGTAAAGAATGTAATAAAAAATATAAGAATGAAATTATTGAAATCTGTAAAGAATGCAATTCGAAAACCATCATTAAAAAGAAAGGAGATATTAATAATATACATATGGAGGTGAGATTCATTGATACATTTAGATTTATGGACAAAAGTTTAGATTCATTAATTAAAAACTTACTCGATGTAAACGATTGTTTTTGTTCACATTGCAAATCTGTCCAAGAAATAACAAATATGAAGTTACTTCCTATAAACGAACATGATGTACTTAAAATGATTGGGAGATGCAAAAAGTGTAATGGAAATGTATTTAAACCTGTTGATTATTCCAAATTTAAAACTATGTTAAAGAGATTTAAAAAAGAAGACTTACATTTAGTTTTACAAAAGGGAATTTATATGTATGAATGGATGGACTCTTATGCTAAAATGTATGAGTTATATTTGCCTAGCAAAAGTAAAGAATGGTATTCAACTTTAAATGATGAAAATGTAAGTCCTTCTAAACTTAAATTTGCACTTAAAGTATACAGACATTTTAAATGCAAAACTATAAAAGAATATCATAATTTATACTTGAAATGTTTTATTACATGACGTTTTTGACAATTTCAGAGAAAAATGCTATAAAGAATATGGTCTTGACCCTGTATATTATATATCTGCTCCACATTTTGCTAATGATGCTTCATTAAAATACACTGAACAAACATTAGAATTATTATCAGATAGAGAAATGTATGAAACAAGGGCTTGACCTGAATTATGAAACTGGCATAAGGGGTGGAATATCTATGATTCCACACAGATATGCATTAGCTAATAATTGTTACTTTTATGATAATAAAATTGGAAAGACTGTTAAACTATCCAAAGAAAAAGCGATAGAAAAAGGTATATATAACAGTAAAAAACATGTTAGCTATATTTTATACTTGGATGCTAATAATCTATATGGGTATGCGCTTAGTCAACCCCTTCCTATAGGAGAATTTAAATATGAAGATGTAAATGATTTCACTCTTAAAACAATTAAGAGCTTACCCTATGATGGAGAATATGGTTATATATTTCTCGTTGATTTAGATATCCCATTGGAATTACATGATAAATTTAAAAATTATCCAATGTTACCCGAACATTATGTACCTAGTTATGATGAATTATCTGAATATCAAAAAGAAATGATATCTAAAGGAATTGGTAAAATACCAACTGGCACTAAACTTATGTGCACGTTAAAATCAAAGATTAATTATTTAATTGATTATAGAATGTTGCAAGAATGCCTTAATCAAGGAATAATCTTAAAAGACATAAAAAAAGTAATATCATTTAGACAAAAAGCTTGGTTGAAACCTTACATTGACTTAAACACAAAACTTAGACAAGAAGCTAAAAATGGATTTGAAAAGGACTTTTTTAAACTCATGAATAATTCAGTATATGGAAAACAAATAGAACAGGTAAGAAACAGATGTCAGGTGGACCTGTTTTATTCATATAAAAATTTTGCAAGATGTAAAAATTATGAAGATAGACAAATAATAGATGATGATAAAGTTCTCGTGTATCGGAAAAAGAAAGAAATAACATTAAATAAACCCATATATGGTGGGTTTGTTGTTTTAGAGTTATCAAAGTTATTGATGTATAAGTTTTATTATAATTTTTTGAAGAAAAAGTATAATGATAAAGCTAAATTGTTAGGAACTGATACTGATTCATTTATTATTTATGTGGAAACAGATGATCTTTACTTGGATATAAAAAAATTTATACAATACTTTGATACGAGTGATTATAAAATCAATTGGATGCCACAAGTAAATAAAAAAGTAATCGGTTTATTCAAAGATGAATATCTCGGAATACCCTTAAGAGAATGGGTTGGATTAAGGTCTAAAATGTATGCTTTTAGATATGATGAAACTGAAACAAAGTTTTGCAAAAATACTAAACAGTTTATAACAAAAATAAAAGAGAAAAAAGTATGTAAAGGAATAAAAAGATCAAATATAAAAAAAATGAAATTTGATATGTACAAAAACTGTTTGTTTGAAGGTAAAAGCACAACTGAAACTGTATACAATATTACATCAAAAGAACTGAAACTTTACACTATTAAAACAAATAAAATAGCATTATCGGCATACGACGATAAAGTATATTTAAATAATAATATAGAAACGTCTCCTTTTGGTTATGAGAATACCAGATAAAACCTGAAAGAACGTCTGAAAGCGTGGAGGAATGACCCCACACTCCCGCCTTGCACACCGGTCGAGGCTGGGGCGGGAGTGGTGGTGGTCAGGTGGGGGCCCATCTCCGTGCTGGGGGTTTACATCTCCCCCAGCGTGGGCCTCGCTCAGTTTGAGGCGTTCTTGGATGGGGTGTCGGCATGCTTCCGCCGACAGATGCCTCGTCCCATTATTGTGGCCGGGGACTTCAACGCAAAGTCAACGCGTTGGGGTTTCCGGTTCACGAACGCCAGGGGCGAGGCCCTACAGGATTGGGCGGCGGCACTCGGCCTGTGTCTTATAAACACAGGGTCGAGGAGCACCCTAGTGCGGTGGGAATCGGTCCTGGACCTTACGTGGGCCACCCCCTCCGCCGCACGAATGATAGTAAGTTGGCGGGTGGCAGAGTGCGAGACGCTCTCCGACCACCTCTATATAGAGGTGGTCCTAAATGCCACCCGCCACGGGGTGCTCAGCCGCGCCCAAGACCGGGGAGATGCCCGGCCGAGGAGATGGGCCCTCAAGAAGATGAGCCCGGACAGGCTGATCGCAGCTGTCCTTGCGGCCGACTGGCCGTGTCCCGGGGGGGAAGGGCGGGGGATTAATGAAGAAGTTGAGTGGTTCCGGGGCGCGCTTAGCGACGCTTGCGACTTCGCGATGCCCCGGATCAACCCCCGCCCGCGAAGGGCGGCGTACTGGTGGAGCGAGGAGATCGCCGAACTCAGGCAAATCTCCGTCGCCGCCAGACGCCGCTTCACCCGGGCCCGGCGTCGACCCGACGCCGAGAGGACGGCAGAGGCGTATGAGGCGTTCCGTGCCGCTAGGAACGACCTCAGCGCCGCGATCAGGAGGGCCAAGGCCCGAGCGTGGGACGAGCTCCTGCGCTCCTTGGACGCAGACCCATGGGGGCGCCCGTATAAGCTTGTTATGAACAAACTGAAAGCTTGGGCGCCCCCCGCGACGGAAACTCTGGAACCCCAAGTCCTCGATAATATCCTGGGGACCCTCTTCCCATCCGAGGGTCCCCCTTTTGACGCGGGTGGTCGCCAAGACGCGACCATCCCGTGGTCGGAGGACTTGGAGGTTTCGGAGGAAGAGATGGCCGAGGTGATCCGGCGGTTGAGACTCCGGGGCAACAAGGCCCCGGGTCCCGACGGGATCCCCGGCCGGGTCTGGGTCCTGGCTTTGGCCCAACTGTCCGGGCGCCTGAGGCGGCTGTTTAACAGCTGCCTCAGGGAGGGCATATTCCCCCCAGCATGGGTGAGGGCCAGATTGGTCCTCATCCCGAAGGGGGGCAAGCCCAGCAACGTCCCTTCTGCATACAGGCCTATCTGCCTGTTGGACGAGGCGGAGAACTCTTGGAGAGAGTGTTGGCGAACCGTCTCGTCCAACACCTGTCCCGGGGAGAGATGGACCTCCACCGAGACCAGTATGGATTCCGCGGGGGGCGATCGACCATTGACGCGATCTTGCGCGTCCGGTCCCTCGCGGAGTCCATTATGGAGGAAGGCAGGGTGGTACTTGCGGTGTCGTTAGACATCCGTAACGCATTTAACACCCTGCCCTGGAGTATGGTGGGGAAGGCCGTGAACACCTTCGGCCTTCCCCCCTTCATGGTGGAGGTCCTGAGAAGCTATTTCCGGGACAGGTGGCTGGAGTACCCCAACAACCGGGTACTCCTAAGCAGAAGGGGCGTATATTGCGGGGTTCCACAGGGGTCCGTGTTGGGCCCCACCCTGTGGAACCTCGCCTATAATAGGGTGCTGGGTATTGCCCTCCCCCCCGGCTGCAGTGTCGTCTGTTACGCCGACGACACTTTGCTGTTGGCCGGGGGAGAGCTGGGGGGCTGCGGTTCATACCGCCAACGTCGGGGTAGCGTGCACTGTCCGCGCGATCCGTGGCATGGGCCTGCAGGTAGCGCCTCATAAGACCGAGGCGCTATTCATGCATAGGGGGGAGCATGGGGCTCCCCCCGCCGAGGCCCATGTCATGGTGGGTGACGTCTCCGTCCGGGAGACAGGTTAAAATACCTTGGTCTCTACCTGGACGCGGCCTGGAGTTTTGGCGCGCACTTTGAGCTTCTGGCCCCCAGGGCGGAGTCGGTGGCACTTAGCCTCGGCCGACTCTTGCCCAATCTCGGGGGTCCGGATGGCCGGGTGCGGCGCCTATACGCGAACACCGTCCGGGCGGTGGCCCTTTACGGGTCACCGGTGTGGGCGGACGCCCTAGTGGCCAATCGGCGCGGCAGCATGCTGCTGCGCAGAGTATTTAGGAGGGTGGTCATCAGGGTAGTCCGAGGTTATAGGACGGTGTCGCACACGGCGGCCTCATTATTGGCGGGGATGCCGCCCGTCGAGCTCTACGCAGACATGTACGCGCACGTTTACGCGCGTACGCGAGAGCTCGGCGGGCTCGGCGTGGTTTTGACCCCTAAGGTCAAGGCCGCCGTGAGACTCCAGGCTAGGCGACGCGCTCTGGAGAGGTGGGACGAACACCTCTCCAACCCCCAAGATACATCAGGGAGGCGCGTCGTCGAGGCCATCCGCCCCCATTTGATCAAGTGGGTCACACGGGCGGGTGGCGAGATGTCGTACCGTGCGACACAGGTATTTACGGGCCACGGGTGTTTCGGCTCGTACCTGTGTCGCATCGGTAAAGAGGACAGCGCACGCTGCCACCATTGTACGGGGGGGGGGGACGAGGACACGGCGCAGCACACGCTGGAGGTGTGCCCAGCGTGGGCAGAAGAGCGCCGTGTTCTCGTCAACGTAATAGGGGATATTGACTTCTCGCTCTCGAGCATCGTAGCGGCTATGCTCGAGAGCGAGGAGTCCTGGAGGGCGGTCTCCTCCTTCTGTGAAGCAGTTATGCTCCAGAAGGAGGAGGCCGAAAGGGAGCGAGAGCGGCTTCCCGGAGAACACCCGGGGGGCCGCAATCGCGCCCGACGGGCCCCCGGGGGTGGGCCGATGGGAGCCGGGGCAGCACAAGCCCCCGGGCATCCCAGAAACCCACCCCAGCAAAGGGGGGGCGCACGCAGGGGGAGGGGACGGGGTCGCAACCGTCCCCATCGAACTCCCCCAGCGAATGCGCGGGGCCCGGACAACTCGGGGGGACGTCCGCTATTTCGTCGCGGACGTCTCACCTCGAACTGGGCCCGGTGGTCGGAACCCAGGTGGGGTACCTGGGCCCGACCACGCCCTCCTCGGGAATAACACCGGGATGGCGGCGAGAGGGGCGGTGGTCCCCCTCTCGCCAAGATAGGATAATGTCCCCATCAACAGCGGGGACACTGGGGGAGACAGAAACCGCTCCCCCAGCGGGCACGGCCCGTGGGCGGGGGGTCTCTCTGATGTAGTGCATACGCCAGTTTCCAGAGAGGCCCTCTGAAACGCCCGAGATAGGCCACCCGGAGGGGTTTTAGTGGGTAGTCCCCGGCCGTTTGTTTAGGCCGGGGGTAGTCCCACATAACCCCGCCTCGAACCCCATCGAGGCGGGGTATGCGTAAAGGCATTTCCCCTCCGTTACAAAAAAAAAAAAAGAACGTCTGAAAGACTAAGTCCAAGGGACGCTTAGTCCAAGGGACGCTAAGTCCAAAAGACGCTTAGTCCATAGGTTGCACTTCATGTAAGTCAATCATTACGCTCACATTTTTTAAGGGTTTGACCTGAGTTAAATTCAGACCTTCTCCTTCGAAAGTAAGTTTTAATTTATCAAATAGACCTATGTTATCTTCAAAATGAAAATACATTACATTCATAGATTTAATATAAGCAGGTAATTTATTTACAACAAATCTAAATATTGATCCTTCCACAAAATTTGAATATACACACATATCAAGGGTGTCCTTTGGACTTAGTCTTTCAGACACCTTTTCGGCGCCTTTCAGGTGTCTTTCAGATGCTTGACCTGAACTGAGAGTGACTCCCTTCTGATTTTCACCTTTGAATACAGTTTCTTTACCCGACTCTATAACAGCATATTGTGGAATATCAAGGACTTGACCTGAAATAAATATTTTACCAGAATGTGTGTGGGCTATTATTAATTTTACAGGACTATATACCCTTGTTTCATTATTATTCTTCTCGAATTTAAATTTGTTTATATCAAAAGCTAACGGTACTTCTTCTATGAGATTTATTCTTTCTTCTTCTATAAGATTTTTTAAGTTTTGAATAGTAAATACACCCTGGATTAGTAAACCTAGATTAATTTTACCAGGTTCTTTTTTAATAAGAGAAAGTCCTTCATTTTCAGAGTTTAACACCCTTGATTCTATTGCGTCAAATATTTTGTTCACTAATTTATCATTTTTATCAAATTCAACGCTAATAGAACTCACTTCTAAATCAATTTTATATTTTGGTGCCCAGTTCTTTTTTTCTGTTTCTAGAATATTTTTAACTTTATATATGACATTCTTTTGAATATCTTCAGTTGAATTAAGACCTTGACCTAAATTAATAGTTATTGTATACTTTGTTAGTATCCTTCGGGCATAGCCTTCCTGGCACCTTTCATGCGCATCCTCTAAATTTAGTTGTTCCGGCACAAATAAAAATGTAATTTCAGATGATAAAGCGTCCTTCGGACTTAGTCTTTCAGACGCATCCTTCGGACTAAGCGTCCCCTGTACTAAGCATTCTTCGGACTTAGCATCCTTCAGATTTAGTCCATAGGACGCGTCCTTCGGACTTAGTCTTTCAAATACCTTTTCGGCGCCTTTAAGGTGCCCTTCAGACACCCCTTTAACGCTTAGACTTTCTGACGTGTTATCATATCCAGGAATATATATATCTACCAACCCTATTTCACCAAACTTTATGTGTTTAAGTTTATCAAAACTAAAAGATACCCCATCTTTTAAATTTTCTTTCAGTTTGTACAGCATTTATTAGCAATTATAAATTATAAATTTATGTATATCTAAAGATTTTAATTTAATTAATTAAAAATATTGAACTATCATTCTACTCATAACCATATCATAAGCTATAGTCTTTTGGTTTACAAATACTACATAACAATTTAATCCCTTGAAAGATTTGGAAGAATCAGCAATTAAAATTTTTGGTAATTTCTCCACAGTGGAAATACTCTTTGGTTTATTCCTCAAATCAATATTAAAAAAGCAATTATATTTTATAAAATTGTCAACCGTGTGAAACTGAGAAATCATTCTATCAGGACCATATAATGCTTCATCGTATTTTGAACTTGAACGATACAACTCATAATAATCTCCTTTTTCAATTTCAATTTTGAGATTCGGAAGGATGTCTTTCTTCTTCATACAATATTTGAATATTTTTAATATTAGCATGGTCCCAATTTGTTGGATTCTCATTTTGGTCGTACAGAAATTTATCTTTTACAAAGAAAACAAATGCCCAGTTTGGTTCCTGAGTAAAAACAAAATCATTTAAGGGCATACGTAAAGTATTTAAATCTGGTAATCCTCGATATTCTACACACTGAAAGCATTTATATGTAAACCCATATTTACCAGCTAAACTAAAATGTTTCAATTCGTCTATCAAGTTTGTTGTTGTAATTTCATCATATTCAATATACCAAACTTTTAAACGATAACTTTCTAAATTAATTTTTCCGCGAGGTGGGGCTATTTCGGCGTCACTAAATGTAAACAATGAGTCACTCAAATCATCTTTTAAAGTCATTACAATGTGTATGTCTACACCAAATATAGGCCCACTTATATCATCAAAGAAACCAGGAATTAAATCTCCCATATCAATTGTAGGATAAAACAAACCATCACCCTTAATCAAACCATATTTTTTCTCAGCGATAAAACCACTTGCTTGACCACTTCCTTCACCTTCGTTTGAAATATTAGCGCGCTTTTTCAATGTACTAACATGACCAACGTTATAATTATTATCCAACTCAGTATTGAACATTGAAACTTTAATCAAACTCCACATGTACGCAAAATAATTGTTAACTAAAAATCTAGTTGTACCTTCAGGATAAGCACTTCCATCTTCCTTTGTAACTCGTATTTTTGGTAAATTTCTTGTTTTGTTTGGCATAAAACCATGTTTATCATTAAATTTTATATGAAAATCATATTCCTTGCCATGCCTTTTAATTTCAGGATAAATATACTTGTATTGTAATTTCACAATTTTATCTTGATATTTTTCAAACAAATCTTGATGTGAACTATGTTTTGATGCCATTTATAAGATTTATTTTTTGAGAGCTTTTATATACTATGATTTCTTTGAATCACATTTGTAACAATTTGCTATTAAAATATATGTTATATTTTATGTATGTAATCTTCATTTACATTTTTATTTTCTTTATGCTCACACATTGATTTTGTTTTTGTCTTACACTTTAGGTAATATATCAATGTCATTTACTTTTAAAAAGGCTTAGTCCAAGGGATGCTTAGTCCAATGGACGCTTATAATATAAAACATCCTTAATATCACCTATTCTAATTGTTTTTATTATATCTTTCCATTTTATTTTTTTAACTCCCAACAAATAAAGAACTATTATACATAAGTAACCACAAATAGCTGGATCACTTTTCTTTTGTACTTTCTTTGTATTTATAATGATTCTATTTCCTCTGAAATAATTTTTCAATTCTATAGGCGCATCTCCCCCTACAGAATCAAAATAATATATATGATTTTTATTTTTGAAATAGCAAACCCAATGAAAAAAAAGATTAACAATACCACACTCATTTTTTCTAATTTTCTTAGGTAATTCATTTAAATTTAAATAGACGTTTCTAAAATTAGGTATTTTAAGTTTTTTTACATATTGTTTTATATCATCATCTGATAAAGCTTTTAATATTAAATTTTCAACTTCTTTTTTAGATAGGTTGAGTTGGAAGGAGTGATGGAAATAGTTCATAATAATCAATATTTGTTTTTTTAACATGTTTTGAATTCAATTTAATTTTTTCACCTGTATCATAAAACCAAGCTTTCTTCAATTTTTGTTTTTGATAAGATGATAGGTTTAATTCCATTTAATAACGATATTTAAAGAGTGATGGTTGATATTTTGGTGTGTTGAAAGTTTCTTCACGTGGGATATCGAAATTATAATGTACAAAGGGCTTGACCTGAATTAATGGCATCATTTTATCTGCCTGAGTTTTATCTACATGGGTTAATCCTTCTTCGCGTCCTTCGGATGCCTTATTATTTCTAATCTGTTCTTTTAATGTTTCATCCAGAAATTTGTTCTCTTTAACTGTTCTATATATATCCATACCCGAACTCATAAGATAATATAAACCAGCGAAAATCATTGGGAGAGCTGCTAACCAAGGAAAACCCCCTAAGTTCTTAATAGTTTTGCCAAATGCGTCCTTTTCACATTCAAGAACCGAAGGTTTGCTTGACATCAATCCAGTTGTTTTATATGGATGATTTTGATCTTCATAATATTTTAAAATGTTCTTAGCTAATTGTGGATTCTTTTTATATATTTCCAATGCCCTCTTTAATAATGATAACAAATCTTTTTCACTCATGTATCCCATTCCTAATTTTGTTTTTAATTTCATGGCATTTGTAACAACCCACGCCCAAAATCTTCCCGACTTACTAGCATCTGGTGACAATACTCTCATCCATGCTGCTTCTTGTAAAGTTTTATCTGCTTTCTTTATTTCACTATAATCTACATTTGGGTTTGTATAATAAAAAAGATCATGTTGTTTGCAATGTTCATCTAAAGGATTTATTCCTTTCCACCCCTTTTTTAATCTCTCCTCAACATTCGTAAAAGGCCCACAAGCATTATATCCCAGTAAATGCATTTCTGGCACCTTTCCAGTTAGTTTATTTGAAAGTTTATTAATAAAACCACCTCCTTTTTTACTTCCGTCCCTTGGACATAGCCTTTCAGGTGCTTTTCTAATTTTTGACTCACTCATTTCTTCCCATAAATATCTCAAAATATATTCCCATTTTGTATATTTATTTGAAGCTGGTCCTTTACTAGGATCATTATCTTTATAAATTGCATTAGTTTTATAAACTATATTCTTATATTTTTTTATATCTTCACCATAAATATCTTTGAAATTATATGGTACTTTTTTTCTGTTAATAATTTTATTAAAGGATTAGTAAGTTGAGTTACTATTTTTATATTATTATCATCATAAAAAACAAGATTATCATTTTGTGTTACTCTTACAGTTTTATTCCCTATCATTAACCTATCATCATTGTCTCTGTCACGCCAGAATCCAAACGTTTCATCATAAAGATGGTTTTTATATTTATTCCATAAGGGGCCCCCTTCTTCTTTAATTCTTGGTGACACTGGAAAAGTTGATTTTTTATGTGAATGGCTCGAGCTAACAGATTGTACCTCGTCCAAAGGGTGCGTCTGAAAGACTAAGTCCGAAGGACGCTCGAAGGTCTCTTCAAATACTTCATCACTATCGTCAGTCTTTGTATAACCTTTAAGGAGTTTTATTATTTCTTCAAGTTTAGTATCTTGATAAGGTTGTACATCTGTGGCGTCCTTCGGACTTAGCGTCTCTTGGACGCCTTTCAGGTGCCTTTCAGGTGCAGATTTTAAACTCGAGTCCAGTTTATTAATCAATATGTTAATTTCTTTATTCGTTTCATCCAGTCTAGAAGTTATTGGTTTATTTTTTTCCTCTAAATCTATACTTTTTTTAGTATTTAAATTTCTTGCATTCCCAGACAGCACAAAACATCCTCAGGATCATCCTGAATATGTCCAGGACGGTTCAGGACATTTGTAGGATTTTTAAAATATTATTGTAGGAATTTTAAGATATTATTATAAATATATTTATAAAAGTTTAATATGCATACATAATTATTTTTAGTTGTGTCGGCTATTTAATATAATTTAGAAATCTTAAGTATTATAATAAGTATTAATGTCCTATAAATGTCCACTGGATAACCCCTGGATGTCTGTAGGATATATCTGCCCTGTCTATTATATTGGATGTCTTTTGGATTTCCAGAGGACATATATATGTGCAATTAATTGTTAACATTAATTTCGTTTAATATTAAGAGGATGCCGGATTACCGACAGAACGCGAATATTCTTTATTTTGCAAAATCTTTTTGTTGATTATAGATATCAACAAATCCTTTTCCACAATTAAGGTACACATAATAACGGAGTGCGGAGTTTAACATTTCATATGAAAAGTTAAAAAAAATGAGAAAATTACAGTTTTGTTATCGGCTTCTGCCTCAACATTTACTTAATATAACAAATTTGTAATCTACACGTGCCTAATCAGTAAACTCCGCACTCGGCATTTCATCAAAGAGTATAAGTGAACTTAGAGAAGTGAGTTTAGAAGCTTTATAAAAAAGATTTTGCAAAATAAAATTTTTGTGCATATGTGTGTGTGCGAGATGGAGGCTCAAGAGTAAAACAGAGCAGTAGATTAGTTGCGTAATGTTGCGATAGACGGAGCTGTAATCTTACACGACAAGGACAGACATAATCGTACTACCTTTGTCTCTTTCATGCGTGTAGAGTAATATACATGTACGCACTAACTTTATTGCAGTATCTTTTTTCTCTCGATCATACGCTCTGTCTCTTTCTAATCGCTCGCTCGCTATGTACTACGTATCGCTTAGCTCCATGCTCCTCGCATATTCACTTACGCGTTCACTCGCGCCTCTCTCTCTCTCTCTCTCTCTCTCTCTCTCTCTTTCTGATTGTTCATTATTATATTCTTTTATTCTTTTATTGCCATTATTATATTCTTTTATTTGCTTAATTTTTATTCTTTCTATTCTCGTGTCCCTACATGAAAATAAATAAATTTATTTATTTATGTTTATTTGATACATCATAAATGAGATACACAAGTTATTTTCTTTTTCTATTTAATTATAGTTAAATACAACACATGTACATACACACACAAAAATGCACATAATTAAATACTTTTTCTTTATGACATACACAATATCTCATTTATGTTGTATAAAATAAAGACGAATAAATTAATGTATTATTATGTAGGAAGACGAGAATATAGAAAGAATAAAAGTCGAAGAAATAAAAGAATATAATAATGGGGATGAAAGAATACAATAAAGAACGAGGAGCAAGCGAGATGATAAACATCAAACAGTTCCGAAGTCTCGCGAGGCTCTCTTTATCTATAATATCTCGGGTTACATATCGTTCGTAAAATTTCTGTTTTTCGTATTTTATCGATATCAAAATAATTTTAATAGATTAATGAGATTCTTGCGATTAAAATAATACTAAACATGACATAAATCGGATAATTTTTAATCAGTTATGTTATTAAAATTATGATTACTTATTTCATTTAAAATAATCGGATTTATATCGTATTTGGTGTCATTTTAATCGCAAAAATGTAATTAATCCATTACAATTATTTTCAGATATATAAAATGCGAAATACAAAAGTTTTATTTTCTATAGTAAGATGACATATATACGTGAAAGATTACAGATAAAAGGAGTCACGCGGGCGAGGCTTCGGAACTCTTTCATGTTTGTCATCTCACTTACTCCTTCATTCTTTCTCGCTCTCGCTTTTGTCGACTCTTCAGCGTCGGGGATCTTTCCTTATCTACAAAATATAAACATCTTCTATATAAAAAGTGAAACTTGTATTTTCCATTTCATCTGTATAAAAATAATTATAATGGATTAATGAGATTCTTGCGATTAAAATGACACGAAACATGACATAAATCGGATTATTTTTAATCAATTATGTTATTAAAATTATGATTACTTATTTCATTTAAAATTATCCGATTTATGTCATATTTGGTGTTATTTTAATCGCAAAAATCTCATTAATCCATTATAATTATTTTTATATTAATAAAATACAATATGAAAGTTTCAGTTTTTATTTTATAAGATATTTATATAAGGAAAGATCCCCGCGCGATGCTGGAGAGTCGACAAAAGCAATAGCGAGAAAGAATGAAGGAGCAAGCGAGACGACAAATATCGAAGAGTTCCGAAATCTCGCTCGTGAGGCTCCCTTTATCTATAATCTTTCACGTTAGATTAATATATATAAATTATTATAAAATTTATATATATATAGGGTGTCCGGCGTCAATCGCATCACCGGTCGTGTGCAGGTAGAGCAGATGAAATCGAGAAGAAAAGTCCTTTACCTTTTTTTTCTATAACACTTAATAAAAGAGTTATTATTAAGTAAAGTCTGGCCAATCAGCGCCGACCTTTAGCCGGGCGCACGTCAGTGAGCCGCGCGCTGTGAAGTGAGCAGCGGCGTACACTATCAAGCGCGCGGTTCACCGACATGCGCCCGGCTAAAGATCTGCGCTGATTGGCCAGACTTTACTCAATAATAACTCTTTTATTAGGTATTATATAAAAAATTGGTACAGGACTTTTCTTCTCGGTTTCACCTGCTCTACCTGCACATGACCGGTGATGCGGTTGACGCCGGACACCCTGTATATATATGTCATGTTACTATAGAAAATCAAATGTCTGTATTTCGCATTGTATATATCCGAAAATAATTTAAATGCATTAATTACATTATTGTGATTAAAATGACACGTCGTAAAATATTAATAAATAATGTTTTTATGTATCGAATTAATTTTAATCAATATGAAAATAACTTTTTATTCGGTTACAGAATATTCGTTTATAAAGATGCGCATTTGTTTTTATTATTACGCGATATTTGTAGCATGCATGTATCTAAGTATGTATGTACGTATCGGGGAATAAGGCGACTGTACTATTCACACGCACACAGCCAGGCACATGCGATAATATCAGTGCGCGGCAGTACTCAGTCTCAGTCTCAGTCGCGCGTGTTGTGTACATACGCGTAACGAGAGATAACCGCAAAAGTGTGCTCAACTGTTATAACGCGTTATAACGCGTCGAATTTAAAAAACGAGTGTTGTGTTTGTGTAGTCATAGTGTGTTCATATAATTGGGCGAAAATGTAATGAGAAACGCTTGCCTCGCTTTGCCCGCAGACTTTCTTTAAAAAGAATAAGGGTCAAAAGGTTAGTATATTTATATACCATAATTCTAGAAGGAATTGTTTTAATGTATATTATATACTAATATATCGCTAGATATAATTGAATTTTTTTTCCGTGCAGTTTACACAAAAATATAAGTATGATAATGTAATATTATATAAAAATGTAATATTTCAAGTTTTTTTTTATTTTTTGATTATATCTTTAAAGCAATTCCTAAATAGAAAACAACATAAAGACCTTTATATAAAAAAATTGTAACATAAAATTAATCTTTAAATAGAATTTAGAATTACTACAATACATGAACATACACATTATATGTATATGATGCACATAGTATTTAGTATTCATATAGTATTTTTGTATTTTATAAAGAAATAGACAGACATGGGCAAAAAAAAGAAAGAGAGAGAGAGAGAGAGAGAATAGGAATGAGTAAGCGAGAGAATGGCTATATCGATACATCGATTAATAATTCACATCAGTCGCTAAATATTAGTGAGCATAATTGCTACGGAGAAAGATCCAACTATTTCCTTTTTTTTCTTACTTTTGGCACTTGTATAGACACTTGCTCACTTACACTCATATCCTCTTTCTCTTTGCCCATTCTTCTCTGTCCGTCTCTTTCTGATCCGAGCATACTATGTGTGTTATATATTATTTATATGCGATCTTTTCGTGAACTGGTTGTAAATATTTCATACCAGCTGCGGTTTGCATGTGCGCTCTAAATATTGCCGAAATATTTGATCCCAGAAGCGATCTTTTCGTGAACTGGTTGTAAATATTTCATACCAGATGCGGTTTGCATGTGCGCTCTAAATATTGCCGAAATATTTGATCCCAGAAGCGATCTTTTCGTGAACTGGTTGTAAATATTTCATACTAGATGCGGTTTGCATGTGCGCTCTAAATATTGCCGAAATATTTGATCCCAGAAGCGATCTTTTCGTGAATTGGTTGTAAATATTTCATGCCAGATGCGGTTTGCATGAGCGTTCTGGTTAAAAATATATCCCAGAGGCGATTTACGTGTGCTGGGTATTGTAAAAAATATCCCAGAGGCGATTTACGTGTGCTGGGTATTGTAAAAAATATCCCAGTGGCGATTTACGTGTGCTGGGTATTGTAAAAAATATCCCAGAGGCGATTTACGTGTGCTGGTTATTGTAAAAAATATCCCAGAGGCGATTTACGTGTGCTGGTTATTGTAAAAAATATTCCAGAGGCGATTTACGTGTGCTGGGTATTGTAAAAAATATCCCTGAGGCGATTTACGTGTGCTGGTTATTGTAAAAAATATCCCAGAGGCGATTTACGTGTGCTGGTTATTGTAAAAAATATCCCAGAGGCGATTTACGTGTGCTGGTTGCTTTACAATATTTTGAACCGGATGCGATTTAATAGTTATGTAAGATTAGCAATATAACCGTTATTATATATTATAATACATATATATGTATTGTGCTATTGTATGTATGTATATATGTATCTATGTATGTATGTATGTATGTATGTATATATATATATATATATATATACATACATAAAAGGCACACATATATATATAACAATACATGCACACACACACATACACATGGTCAAATATTATTCCTCTTGGAAAGATATATGGAAAGGCACACACACACACGTACACACACACACATATATATATATATATATATATAAGTCCATATAAGTAATGTGTGCAATTGTGTTCAAATATGCAATAAAGGCAGACACGTGTATACGTTATACTGTTATCTATACGCTTAGATACGCTTAGATATGCGTGCGAGGCAATAGAGCAGTAGAAATACACGATGTTGTCCGATTTCAACATATTGAACACAATTCTCTTTCAAATATGCATAAAACATGCAGAAATATTAATATTGGTAACAGCGGAACTAAAATTATTGATATTATCGATAATTTCGGTCGGTATTATCGATAATTTTAGTTACGCTTAGATGAGGGCGCTAACCCGTTGGAGTTCGGCCGTCGCTCCGGCATCCTCTTAATAATTGAATTTAATGCGCACATTTTCATATATCCAAAATTATTATTTATTTAATATTTCATGAGAAATGTTACTGTTCGCAACATTCCAAAAACTTTACAAACAATAGTATTCAACCGCTAGTTCGTTGGTTTACCGCTATACGACACGCGAACTCGTATTTGAGATTTGGTCATGAGAATGATATAAAGCTTGCAAAGAGCAACTGACAGGAAATTACAAATGTAATTATTTTCTATCAGTTCAATTTCTGATGCAATCCCAACATAGGGAATTCAGATATTGGATTGTTTAGAAAATATTACACTACTCAAACCGGGGAGCCAAACCTAAAATATTCATGTATAGCACGAAAGCCTCAAATATTAAAGAACGGTGAACTACATATTTTTAATATTAGATTTTTAATATTGGCAATAAATAACAAAACATAATTTTAATTTATATTTAAATTTTAAAATTTGCTCCTATAAAAATCCTTAGGATGTTCCACAGGATCTCCCTGGATTCTCCAGAGGTTAATATACGGCTATCATTTACTCTTCCTCAGGACATCCAGAGGAGATCTGAGGATTACAATGGGATATCCTGAGGATATCCTACATGTATGTCCTGGATGCCCTTTGAACGTCCTAAGGACATCCTTGTGCTGTCTGGGTTTTGAAATGTTTTTCTTAATTCATTTTGCTTCTTTTCTATTTCAGCCAGTTCTTGTGGAGTTGTACCCATCATTTCATATGTACTTTTAAATGATTTATTTCCAAAATTAAACCCCGTTTTCATGTTAAAAACTGGAGATTTGCATTCAAGAACCGGAGGTTTGTTAAGTGGCTTTAACATCTTATGAGTACAGTCTGTATTTAACATCTTATGTGTACATTCTGTATTTAACGGTTTTGTATTTAACGGTTTTGTATTTGACGACGATGGTGAAGCGTCTGAAAGACTTAGTCCGAAGGACGCATTCGACAATTCTGAATCAGTATTTAACAGTTGTCTTTTGTCTGACACATTACGTAAATTTCTTCCCATTTATAATAATAATATTAATTCATTATTTTTTTGAAAGAAATATTTATCATTTTTTGTTTTATCAATTCCCAAAAATCCATGTGGTTCTGACCAAGCTTTTTTACAGAACTTACAAAAGTAAGTTACGTAAAAATTGCGTGACGGTGAGACTCGGCTCGAGATACTCGTATCCGTAATAATTTTTGCAGAAACGTTGATACGTGTCGTATAAAATCGACCATCTGTTTTTATCGAAATCCAGATTCATATCGTCGTACGGATAACATTCCGAGTTCAGATAGAGTTTCACATTGGTCAATTTGCAGTCGTCGAATCGACTCGTATCCTCGGACATGACGTTCTTCCGACCTGTCTGCAGAACGAAAACAACGTATCGCGGCTTCTCCAGCTGAGTTGCGGTCTTAATGGGCCACGAATGTTTGGTTGTACGCTGCAATAGCGGAAATTCGTACAGATCCCACGAGCGAAAACCTATACTGAGGTATTGTCCGCTTTCCAAGGCGCGCATCGATAACTTGTTAATCTCGTTCAATACGACGTGCGGCATTCGCCATTGTATCTTGAATATGTCGATCACAGACTCCAACACCAAATTTCCAATCAGGCAATTGTTGTCGTTGCGCGATCATATTAAGATCAATTCGTGACGAGCATTAATCACGCGCCTGTAATCCTCGCAAAATCCCAATAACATGTAGAGCGGTACGCAAAAATTAAAGTATCCATTCGTGTTAGTAGGCGAATCCCAGCCGGCGTTTCTCATAATCACGATTCTATCGGATGATATTGTTACATAGTTCTTGAGTGTGCTGGTTATTCCCACATTTCTGCTACGATCAATCTCCATACCGAGTTCGTATCGAATCTCATCGAACATGAACGCGACGCAATTATTTCCCAGTACAACATCAAACCCTTCAGCTGGTTTGTTTATCTTTAGTTTTCCCTCGATGTATAGAAAACTCTCATACGGCAACGTATATAGATCCTGTTGTTGTAGGATATTCGTATCTCATCGCTGTGCTCAAACGTCGTATTGGCGTAAGGGTTGTACGTGTGAGTTTCGATCTTGACGATACGATCGTCAAAGACCGGCTCGCCTTCGATGTTAAGGATATCGGTCATGTTTTCTCAGATATTTCACACCGCGAATCCCAAAGATTGCAAAATTCAACGTTTGACGCGTTGAGTTTCTTTTTCTTGTCGCAACCGGATAATCGAATATTAGTGAATGTTGACATTGTTGTTGTCGCGTTATCTCTCGCGTCTTTCGCTCCGCTCAACACGAGCATCTCATGTATCGCGCGCTAATTTTGTCGCCGTCGTACGTGCAATCTGATGGTGATCTCTTCTCCTCGAAAATCGAGCAATCGTCCGTCTTGATCCGCAACGCGTTTCGTTAGATCCGTAATGCTCCGCGCGATGATCCGTAATGCTCCGCGCGATGATCGTAAATGATCTGCGCCGGCGTTTTCGATATCTTATATCCTGGCGGCACGCTCGATGAAAATTCATGTATCGTATGAACGCGTTTGCCATTGCTGTACGTACCAGCGGTCACGTTACACTCTACGCGGATAATATTTACGCTGATGATATTAATCGGTATGTGTCGATTGGTGCCATTGTCCCGGCTGCAATATACGCTTCGGCGAGAATCCCAGCAGCGATCCAATGTTGTTGGGTTTGTTAAAGTTTACTCTGAAAGCGCACTTGATCTCGCTATTCATCGTATTGTAATTAGCACGGAGCATTATTGGGTATTCTACAACCTCGTCTTCGTCACCGTTCGCTCGAAAACCCCTCTAAAGTACGGTATACGCATACGTTTCGCCAATTGTTCTAATTGTATGTTCGTTGTCACACCCGTGGACATTTTTAGCATCTTTTTGACGTTTTTTTTTTCTTCATTGCCATTCCTTGTCCACGTTTGTACGGGCCGAGATACAGTCCCTGTCCGTATTTATACGGAGAGAGATAAAGCCCGCGACCTTCTATCGCGCGATCGTGACGTTGCAGCTCCTCCAGCTGACGGCGCGCGGCTTTGCTGTCGTTCACCGCCTTGGTCACGCCAGCCGCTCCACCGATCAAGGATCCGAGCGCGCCCAACATCGGTAGAATCGGCAATACACCGCCTCGTTTCGCTGACGGAAGTATCCGCTTTTTCGTCGACCTTTTCCGCGTAGTCTTCATCTTCGTCTTCGTCTTCATCTTCGTCTTCGTTTTTATACTCATGCCGATTTTTGTCTTGGCTTTCATCGCTGCCCAAATAGCTGTAGTTGCGGCTCTCTCACCGAGAGTCGAATTTTTCGCGACGATGCGAGTTCGCGCTTTCTCGGCGAGTATCCTGTCAGCCGCGTGTCTCTCGGTGAAATCGGTATTCCGGGAATACGCTGTATCGTGCTCGCGACAGGCCGTGTCCAATGGATTTATACCCTGATCACCTCTCGCCAATCGTTTTTCCAAATGAGTGTCCGGACCGCAAAACTGATAGCCGGAGATATGTAACTCGAAAAGAAGGGCGTTTATCGCACGATTTAATAGGCCTCTACCTATTTTCGTTGACATTCGCCGCAATCTTTTATCAACGGTGCTGGACCGTCGATGTGCGTTCGCTGCCACGGTTGATTGTAATGTTCGTAACAGCGCCGATATTGTTGAACCTCTAAATCCGCTTTTATATATTCCGGAAGCTTGTCCCACAGGTAGTGGACGTGATCGCTGCACATTCGCAGCAGAACAACTTTCGGCACAAATTGTAATTGTTCGGCGCTCAAATCGCAAATATCGGAAGGTCTCGACAGTAGGACGAACATTTTCGTTACTGAGCGATTCGCGGTTCCGCGCACCTATAAATAGGCGTTCGATCCAGCGTTTCTCAGTCGATAGTGTGAAAATGAGATTCGTGCGACAACCTTTGGCGATACGTGTGACGAATTGCGACGACAGATTACGATCGATGGGGGGCAACGCGGAGATGCGCAAGCATGGTACGATGCTACCGACTACTATACGCGTGATCGTTTGCGGCCCCTCGAATTGCGGTAAAACCAACGTTCTGATAAGCCTGTTGGAAAGTCCGCACGGTGTACGTTTCGAAAACGTGTACGTGTACTCAAAGTCGTTGCAACAACTGAAATATCGATATCTGGAGAATTTGCTGACATCGATCGACGAAATCGGCTACTTCACGTTCCCCAACAACAGTGACGTCATTCCGCCGAGCGAGGCGCGTCCAAACTCGATTTTCGTGTTCGATGACGTGGCATGCGATAAGCAAAATGCGGTGAGAGAGTACTTTTCAATGGGTCGGCACTCGAGCGTCGACTGCTTTTATCTCTGTCAGACGTATGCGAAAATACCTAAACATCTGATACGCGACAACGCAAACCTGCTGATCCTGTTCAAACAGGATAGTACCAACCTGAAACACGTGTACAACAATTACGTGAATACCGACATGCCGTACGATGAATTTTGCGCGTTGTGTCGCGATTGTTGGCAGTGCAAGTACGGAATCGTAGTGATAGACAAGGACAGCTCGCTCAACGATGGTCGATACAGAAAAGGATTTAACGTGTTCGCGATACCGCAAAACGATTAGTCGTTGCCGATACTTTGTCGGAGGTGAAATGTAAGAGAGAGAGAGAGAGAGATTGACATTTTTGCTTTTCCGCGATGGTTGCGATCAATAAGAGCGAGGATATTCGCGAGCGCGAGAAGATTGCGAGGGCAATTGTGAAAACTAGCGAATCGATTCGCAAGAAATATCGCGCTTTGAAGACCGGTAAGATCGAAGAGGATATCATGTTGGACATGCGCTTTAGACCTCTCATCGAGCCGCTACGAAAGATCGTTGACAACTCTAGCTCGATCGCGGTGAAGAACGAGCCGGGGAGTAACATCGACGCGGGGATCGAAACGTTATCCATCCTGAAGCGCGAGAAAGATGATGCAACATCGCAAAAGAGAAAACGATCCAACGTCAGGTCGGATCGCTCACCAGCACCGCATAAATCGAAACGATCGGACCCTCTACTGGATGTACCGCCGATAACCTCTACACCCTCCGCGTCAATGAGAATCGTACAACCTAAGATGTCCGAATTACTCGCAAACGAGGATGTTTCCGAAACCACGGATGACTTGCTCGTGACATCCGTCCGAAATCAGTTGCAAACACTGGAAGGTCGAGAAACGTTGCGAGATCAGTTAGGTCCGCTGGGTCGGAGGTACGTCTGGCCTGTCCTGAGCGGCGATAGAGAGAGCGGTATTGACACCGTGTACGGTGTTTATTTCGACAACGATGGAATGATGTTCGGTAATAAACGTTTTGACGTGGACAACGCGGATAACATAATTATCGACGGCGTACGATATGTCGGCACACCTGGTCTTTACGAGTTGATCTTCAAAAAAGTCCCCGATGACGTCATCTATACGGAGGATGACAAGCAAACGTACAAGAGTATGCTGTTGACGACGAACGCGCATAAACGCAATCACGATGCGCAGGGTCGATTAATGGGCAACAGGGGATACAAGTACAAAGAAATAATCGCAAAGCTGATACCGATCGAACCTAAAAAAACAAAATCTGGAAAGGGATTATTCGCGCTTCGCGCGATCACACTAACCGACAACAAGATCGACTACGTGCACTGGGACGATTCCAACGAGCTGGTGGATCGTTTACGATTGCTCGACGCTTCGCATCAAGCAGGCCACAACGACCACGACAACGAGATCCTATCGATCATCGAGGAACTTCGCGAAGTATTATTATAAATTAAGCGGTATCTCGACAAAACTAATCAATCGATCGACCGACGTCTCTCGCATCGATGATGCGCATCAACAAATTTGGAATGTCCGAGCAGAGCAAAGACGCGACGAATGCCATCTCGTATCGTCGATGGAACGGATTAATAAAAAATTTCGTGCACGATAACGCTCTGTGTCGCACCGTTACGGACTTTGACGCGAGGTCGCGCAAGATTCGTCATGTGGCGCAACCTATGGCTGATACCGATGCCATCAACAAACTGTACGTGGATCAGTGCGTTAAAACGTTGAGAAATCAACTGAAAGAGTTAGACGAGAAGCTTGCAGCGTTAGAAAAAGACGTTACAGATTGTGGTAAACGAGCTTCAGCGTGCGAATATCGCTAGATTAAAAACGTCAACGAAACGTCAACGAACGACAACGAAACGACGACGAAACGTTAACGAAACGTCAACGAACGCTAACGAAACGTCAACGAACGACAACAAAACGATGACAAAACATCAACGAAACGTCAACGAACGACGACGAAACGTCAACGAAACGTCAACGAACGCTAACGAAACGTCAACGAACGACAACAAAACGACGACAAAACGTCAACGAAACGTCAACGAACGACGACGAAACGTCAACGAAACGTCAACGAACGACGACGAAATGTCAATGAAACGTCAACGAATGACAATGGACGACAAGAAACGGTTCACGGACAGCTACGGACGGTTCACGAACGGCTACGAACGGTTGAAGGATGGCCGAACGGTTCAGGAACGGTTGTCGGACGGTTATCTAAAGGCTCAGGAACAGCTCAGGAACGGCTGCGAACGAATTAGGAACGGCTACCGAACGGGTCAGGAACGGCTACGAACGGCTATCGAACGGCGACGGATGACAAAGAACCTTTATTGAAAGACGATGAACGGGAATAAACGGTTATTGAGTGATTAAAAGTTAGAGATATAAATTATAATGTAATTTCTTTGCACGTATTATTACGCGCCGACTAGCCGCACCGTTAAAAACATAACATCGTTAAAATCCAACGGACGTAAAAATATCGAGAAGCTACGACTCGTCGAGGAACTGCATGCTTCGGCGAGATGAAATTTTCCCCGAAGACGCGTCGTAGTGCGGGGTTACGATGATCTGTGGCAAGCTGACATCGTCGAGATGCGTCCGTACTCTCGTTTCAACAGAGGTTACCACTACATACTCACCGTCATCGATGTGTTGAGCATGTACGCGTGAGCCGTACCGCTCAAGAATAAAGGCGGAAGCGAGACAGCTGATGCTATCGCAGAGATAATTCGAAATAGCGAGAGGTGCCCGAAAAATATGCAAACCGATATGGGGAAGGAATTTTACAACGCCAACGTGCAACGTCTAGTGAAGAAACACGGCATCAATCATTATTCCACGTATTCGGTGTTGAAGGCATCGGTCGTCGAACGATTCAATCGTACGTTAAAGAACGATACGTGGAAAACGTTTACGCTCAACGGAACTTACAAGTGGGTCGATGCGTTGCCGCGACTCGTATCGGATTACAACGCGCGCAAGCATCGAACGATCGGCATGCGACCCGTCGACGTTACCCCCGCGATCGCCGAAAGACTCTTGGATACTGTGTACAGCGCGATAAAAATCGCGGGTCCGGCAAAATTGAAAGTAGGTGACCCGGTACGAGTTAGCAAGTACAAGACGATCTTCGAGAAGGGTTACACGCCAAACTGGACCACCAAAGTGTTTAAGATCGTTAAAGTGCAACGTACTAATCCCGTAACCTATCTACTCTACGAGGACTATCGCAAAAAATCTGTCGCTGGAGCGTTCTACGAGTACGAGTTGCGTCGCGCGACTTATCCGGATGTGTATCTCGTGAAGAAAGTACTGCGCAGGAGAGGTGACGAGGTTTACGTGATGAATGATTGGGATGTAAATGATTGGGATTCGATGGATCGCACAACTCTTGGATACACAAGGACATTGTGGTTTAATTCGTACAAACTGTATTTTATTTTTAACATATAAAGAATATGAAATACATATAAAATATCTGAAATATAAAAAAATATATGTAAGATGTATACAGCATATAAAATATGAAATATAAAAAAGAAAAAAAGAAAGATAGAAATATATTTCTTTTGTTTTCCTCATACATACATACATACATACACACATACATACATTACATATATACATACATTACATTACATTACATTACATACATACATATATACATACATTACATTACATTACATTACATACATACATATATACATACATTACATTACATTACATTATATTACATTATAAAAGTATCCGGTAATGTCCCCACGGTAGGGTGTTGGTCGAATCAGGTACGATATATCGCTTGTCGTCGTACGGACTCAGGGCGATTTTTGTTTCGCTGATTGTGTACACTTCGTGCAATTTTGACCTTATACATGATTGTTGTCAAGTCATTTCAATTTCATCGCGCAGACACCGCGTGTAATCGTCGAACGTTATCGTTCTCGCTACGACATTACTCTTGACACCTTTAATCATTTTTGTATCCTTTTTACTATTTACTCGCAACGCGTACATTTTTGCTCTAAGCCCGACAAATTCAGTCATGATCGCACCGTTATTTTCGTCCTTCATCAAGCCCGGCACTTTCTTGTTCTCGAGCGGTATACCGTATGCGTTGTTAGCCGGATAATCGCTCGTGTCGAATCTAGCGATATCGCGTTTCATATTCTCGTACACATCCTCGCATTTGATGTGATAAATCAAACTGTCTGTATCGGTGTACATTATTTTACAATTTTTGCGATATAACGGTAACATGTACTTGTGGCGAAATTCGTATAAACACACTTTCGATATATCGAGTATACACATACCGACATAGATCGACTTATTGAATTTCACCTCGAGGTTGCGCAGTTCAACGGCGATTAAATTTTCCGAAAAGACGCTTCTGCTGTGAAAATTTGGTTTCGCGATCATCGCCTCCGCGCCGTATCGCCCGTCCTACTTTGTTAATAATTTTACATCGACGTGATTGCGCACGTTTTCCATAGTTTTTCCGAATACCGCGTTGTTCATTAATTTGTACAAATTTTTCTCGAAATCGTTTGTCGCGCGCGTTCTAAACTGGATGTTGAGTTCGATGTAATCGCGGAGCCATGCGGATTGAGCGAATTGCAATACGCGATGTATCTTTGCGATGCGAAGGCCGCGACGCGTGCATTGCTGCAGGTTGCTATAGTGTATGACGTAACGCTTCTTATCGTATAAAGTCGCGAGGAGCTTGTCCTGCCGCTTGCCGGGCGGCTTATCGCGCGTTGGACAGAACGATAGATCAGCGTGCGCGTCATGAAGATGTTGCGGATACTCCAGATCGACCTCGAGAATATAACCTGTGGTTGAATCCGAAGCGATCGCGCTAACGTCAAAGTCAGAGATGTCGTCGACCGATCGAAAATCGGCATAGGGCAACGGTTGACACATCGCCCAACCGTACAAGTTGTTTACATCGAAATACATCATGTACGATGATGGTTTCGATGGGTCGTAAGACGGCATGTACTTTTTATTGGCTCGCGCGTATCTGCCGGAACATTGGCTCAGGCCACCGCGTATTCCCCGTTCGATAAACATAACCATATCGATATCAGTAAGTAATTCGAACGTAATATTCGTATGTTTTAGCATTGCATCCCACGTGTATCCGGGAAGAGTATAATAATACGCGGGGTCGAGCCCGTAACTCTCGATACATTTGTTGCGAAAATTTTCAAAAACGTCGGCCAATGACAAGACATCCGTTTTTAAATACAGATCGCTGTATTCGCCTAACGTTCGAACGGAGAACCGCTCCCACACATTTTCGGCGTGCGCGTAGTCGCTCTCGGATACGGTGTCACCGGTCAAGGAACTATAAAATGATTCGCGCGATGGTAAACACGTATCGTGCAACCTATCGACACAATCAATGTATTCGTATGGAAAGATTCCTTTTCGCGTCAATAAATTGAACTCTTCGATCGATAAATTTTGAAATTTCGATTTTAAAATTTGAAGTTTATCATTATTTAGAAACGATGCCAATTTTTCGAGACTAGTACTGAGAAATTTGTACGAATCGATGAACCGTAACTTTATATTGCTTCGCCAATCTGATTTTTCGGCGGTATCTTTAACGTATTTCATGAATGAAATATACTTTTCTTTCGTTATCGGTAGTACGTTGATCGAGCCTTCGAACGCGGTAGCTATTTCCTCGATGATAAAATGTGAATCGTAACCGGATAAATTGTGAAAAACTATTGGAATGCAAAAAGAGTCTTTATAATTTAAATTGCAGTTTGAATGCGCGGGACCTCGATACCGTCCGGTAAGATGGCAATGATCGCGTACGCGCGTGTCGTCTGGCGCAAACGGTTTTTCGCAAATGTGGCATTGTGTCGCGCTATGAAACTTTTCCAGCTCATCTCGCGTTAAATTTACCATGGGGACATTCGTGGTTAAAATAATCTTTACGCGTTGCGCTAAATTTTTTAATTTTTCCACGAACTACGAAATGCAATCGGTACTACGGCGAGAATAAAACGCAGGTAACGATTCGTCGTACGAACAATGTACATAATAAGCTACGCTAAATACTTGATGATGCTGAAACGTGTACGTAGACCCCATCGGATCACCGTCGGTCTTCCTCAGCACGCACTCCAAGTCGGCGTATACGACGAAGGGAAGTCGCTCCTTTCTGTTGTAGTTGTTGAACACGAGCCACTTGTCTTTATCGCTTGGTAACCGGATGGCGCAGTCGTTCATTTCTCGGCAATCTACAATGTGCGACTGCAACTTGTCCTCCGATCCAAAATAGTGTAAACATCTGTAAAAAAATAGAAATAATTAATTTTTCTTTCGTATATTGTATATATTGCATTTTTATTAAATATACGTACCGATCGCAGATATATTGTCTTCGTTTGCCACAACTCAATTGTGAGCTCACGAGGCGGGATAAATTCTTGATCCACGCAAAATGTCCGACGTCTTGCGAATCTTGCATGTACACCAAGTTGACGTGTCTGTCCTTCTTTTGTTCGCTCAGACGTATCGGGACAATGTTGTTTTCTTTCTCGATGCAGTATACATTTATCGAAATGTTGTTGTGAAGTTCAAATTTTTTAATTTGACTCAATGTCATCGGAAACTCAATGTCTTGGAGATTTAGCACTGTCGTATAATGTGGATACGAAGATTCCCGTTCCGCGTTTCTTTCAGCTGGATGTAGAGCGGCGACCACCGCCCACACGAAACACGCATTGTCTTTAGATTGCACGTTTATTACCGCTCTCTTCATTGTTATTTCTCGCGGTAATTTAATATGACACCCCGCGCGCATTGGATTATATTTATTTATATTTACAGTTAAATCGAGAACTCGCGACAATGCCCACCCGCTATCGCGTTCTTGAAATTCTTCTAGCGAGGCAAGCGTGGGCTCGACGACGCATCGCTCGTATCACTCGTGTAAATCGGACGTGCGAAAGAGTTCATAGTTTTTGGTATTTACACTTTTATTTGCGCTCTTATCACCCGACACGAATTCACCGTTGAACACAGTGTTCACTTTCACGTTATTATGTCTTTCCATAACTTTTTGCACGTGTTTGAGCACGATGTCTTTGGCGTCCTCGAGAAATTGTCGCGGTTCGATATAGTCTGCGTTAATCACCGCACCGGTCAGTATACGGTTTTCGAACGCGGTATCGATCTCTCGCCAAATGAATCTTTCCGCGGTATTGTCACCACTGTAATCACTACCGCTGTGTATAAACCGTTTCTCTAATCGAGTCCTCGCACCCTCGAGTCGCGCGATTCTAGCCACCAAAGATTGTCGAACTCCGATCGAGAGTCGCGGACGCTTGACACGACTGTGTTCTTCGAGCTGTTTGATAAATTCCTCGCATCGCTGCGCCCACGCGAAATATTCGCCCAAGGTAGCGACTCGACGTGACAGCTCCAACAGGTCGCGTTCGGTTTGCTCGACATTTTCCATGTTTTATTATTATTTTTTTTCACACTTTTTATGCTAATGTTTCTTTTTCTTATTACCGCGTGCAAATTGGGCACATATTGCATGGAAAGATCTGATACGCCGGAAATCTACAATTGGAGCAGGACCGGCCACTTATCGCGTCGTATATCTCAATCACAAAAATTTACAAGTACCCGCCGTACCTTCAGTCGCCTTTTCAGTCGATATACGGACCGCAAGCTTTCAAATCGCATACTGCGTTTGTGACACCCTTCGTTCTTCAGTATATATATTTTTTAATCTATCGCGTTATGGTATCGCGAAACGTATCCCGACAAACGACGCAATAAACGGCTCTTCCTGGAAAAAAAAGATGAAGAGAGCACCGCGATGGTTCTATCTTGTTTATATTATTTATAAATTCTCGAGCAGCCTGAAATCGGCGCTTGCCTTATATTTCAGACATCGACACCCGCCTTTGTAAGTACACTGATAAACATGTCCCGACGCGAATTCTAGCAGCCGGATATCAGCGCTCGCCTTATTATCTAACGTTACGCACAATAATGCGAGCAACTTTTCCTGGAAAAAATGAAGAGACCACCGCGATGGTTCTATTTTGTTTATAATAAATTATAGCAGCCAGACATCGGCGCTAACTTTATCATCTTTCTACGAAATTCAATAATACCGCACGTGCAATAGTGCAGTATGAGACAATATTTGTTTATAATGTTTATCAATTCTCGGGCAGCCGGACATCGGCGTTCGCCTTTGTAATACACCGATAAACATGTCCCGACGCGAATTCTAGCAGCCGGATATCGGCGCTCGCCTTATCATCTAATTTTAATGTTACGCGCAATAGTGCGCGAGCGACTTTTCCTGGAAAAAAGATGAAGAGAGCACCGCGATGGTTCTATCTTGTTTATATTATTTATAAATTCTCGGGCAGACGGACATCGGCACTCGCCTTTGTAATACACCCCGCCGATTATGCTCCCGCGATAAGCTCCCCTCGCCCGCCTGACGTCAGTCCCCCGCGCCACCAAAATCCTCCTCCGCCCGCGTGACGTCATGACCCCTCGCCCGCGCGGTTTCCCCTTGCCCCGCAATCCCCTCGAAAGACCTGAGTTAGAACCGACCCTATAACACTACTGAAAAGATCATCGCTGACCGTCTCGTCCGGCACCTGAGAGCCCTGATCTTAGTGTGGAGCAATACGGATTTCGGCAGGGGCCCTCGACGGTAGACGCAATATTTCGCGTTTGCTCCCTGTCGGAATCCGTGGTGGCGGAGGGGGGAGTTGCGTTGGCGGTCTCTCTTGATATAATTCTTCATTGTATTTATTCATTATATTTATTCATTATATTTATTCATTGTATTTATTCATTATATTTATTCATTATATTTATATATTTATAATTCATTCTTAGAGTCTTTGTTGTTAGTAGTGATACTGGGCCAGTTCTAAGCCAGGTCCTCTGAGGGGGGTGAGGGGCGAGGGGAAACCGGCGCGGGGGTATGACGTCACGGGGGGGGGTTATGACGTCATGGGGGGGAGGTATGCCGCCACGGGGGTGGGAATGACGTCAGGGGGGGGATGACGTCACGGGGGTATGACGTCACGGGGGTCGGAATGACGTCATGGGGGTGGGAATGACGTCACGTGGGGGTGACCGCGGCGGAACGGTAGGCGCGGGGTCCGCGGAGAGGGGGAGGGGACCGCGGCGGAACGGTAGGCGCGGGGTCCGCGGAGAGAGGGAGGAGACCGTGGCGGAATGGTAGGCGCGGGGACCGCGATGAGGGGGAGGAGACCGCGGCGGAACGGTAGGTGCGGGGGCCATGGGGAAGAGGGAACGCGAAGGTACGATGCCGCGAGTAGGTGTGACAGAGATAGCGCGAGGCGTGCATGTAGGAAAAGGCATTGTCTCAAACATTTTAGAGTAGGAGATGTATCACTTACGAAGAACGCTTACTCTCAGTTCTTGATAACAAAACAAATGTTAGCATCTTTCCACGAGCAAATATCTAAAGTCTTTTAAATATGAATAATATATTATTATAATATGTAAACCACTATCGAACGGCAATCGAATGGCTATGAACGGCTATTGAACGGCTATCGAACAGCTTTGAACGACTATCGAGCGGTTTTGAACGACTATTGAACGGCTATCGAACAGCTATTGAACGGCTTTGAACGACTATCGAACGGTTATTGAACGGCTATCGAACGGCTTTGAACGGTTATCGAACGGCTATTGAACGGCTATTGAACGGCTATCGAACGACTATTGAACGGCTATCGAACGGCTTTGAACGGTTATCGAACGGCAATCGAACAGCTATTGAATGACTATTGAACGGCTAACGAACGACAATTAAACAACAAAACAATTATTTATACACCATTCAAATATTTAAAGTCTATGTGCATGTACTGAAATGTAACATTCATAGCCTGATAAGGTGGCTGACGCTGCTATCTAACGTCACGTACTGAAATTTAATACTCGCATACTGGGATATGAAAGAGGAAAAGGGAAGAATAAAAAAGAATAAAATATATTTTAACAATAGTTTATTCTAAATAATGTTTGGGCGAATCTTTATGATGATTCGTCCACCAATTGAATATTTTAAATACATTTTGTAAAGCGCAATTTTTCAAATGTTTTTCACAGCGCATAGTATTAGTAACATCTAGCTTATTTAACGAAGTGATATCTTCATAGTCCGCATCCAAGGTCTCAATAATAACGTCGTTTCTCGCATCATCGTCAAGTATATCGACCAGCCATTCTCGTTTTTCGCATCCTTTAACGTACACGATAGGAGATGCTCCATCTTCCTCTTCCATCGCGCCCATCACAGCTCTTGTAATTAAACGCCTAGCGAAGCTGTATGGAACGTTTCCATCCTCCCATTGAAGTCCATGGTGATGTCCGATTAACCATGAAGCTTGGCATCTCTCAGATTTTGTAAGCGCACGCCATGGTACGGGACTTGCAAAAAAGTAATGAGAGAGAACAGATCCATTTCTCAATATCGCTACTTCCTTCACGACAAAGTTTCTCCCGATAATGAATCCCTGCAGATCCACAAACGTTGGCGCGATCATGCTGATGATATTACCGTACAATTGCAAGAACGATGTACGACTGTTGCCGATCGTCAAAATCTCAATCTTTTTATATTTTGACATTGGAGGGGATATTTGCTGATTTAGGTAATTTTACGAACTACGTTGGTCAATGGGCAATATTCGACAACGCGATCGTGCAAGATGAGACAATAGGCGGTAGTATTTGTCGGTATATCCTCCTTGCACTCAAACTCTAATCTCACGTCCACGGTGGAATTTTTGACAGACTCGTTTTGTCGCGAGCAATCGATAACCGCGAGAGGACCGCAATGTAGAAATTTTGAAATGTTTAATAACACATCATCATTATCACATCCGTAATAAGATTTGCGAAAACGAGAATACATATCGAACAAGAGGGCGAATCTATTTTTATCGAAATCTAAATTCAAATCATCGTAGGGATAAAATTCCGAATTCAGATAGAGTTTAACGTTGGTCAATTTGCAGTCGTCGAATGTAGTAATATCTTTTGACACAGCATTTTTTCTACCAGTCTGCAGCGCAAAGATCACGTATCGCGGCTTCTCCAGCTGAGAGGCGGCTTTCACGGTCCACGAATGCTTGGTCGTATTATGCAATAGAGGAAATTCGTATAGATCCCAAGAGCGAAAACTGATATTCAAGTATCGCCCGCTTTCCAACGCGCGCAGCAAGAATAGTTTATTGACCTCGCTCAATATTACATGTGGCATACGCCATTGTATCTTGAATAATTCGATATCAGCTTCAGCCGAAGCATGTCCAAATATGCAATTGTTATCGTTGCGCGAACGTATCAGAATTAATTCGTGACGAGCGTTGATCACAATTCGTTTATAATCTTCGCAAAAACCCAATAGTATGTTTAGCGGCACGCAAAAATTGAAGTAAGATTCAACAGCATTATGTGACATATTCCACGCAGTATTCCCCAAGATTTTACCTTTCTCGGTTGTTAGAGAGATATAATTTTTAATCGTAGAAGTTATTCCAACGTTTCTGTTGCGGTAAATCTCCACACCGTCGAGTTCATATCGAAGTTCATCAAACATAAACGCGACACAATTGTTTCCCAATACCACTCTTCCCTCTTCAGCTACTTTACGCACCATCAACTTTCCTTCGACGTATAGAAAACTTTCACATGGTAACGTGTACAAATCTTGATGTTGTATCGGTATCCGTATCTCGTCGCTATATCCAAGCGTTGTGTTGGCGTATGGATTGTACGTATGAGTCTCAATCTTGTGATACGGTCGTCAAAGATCGGCTCATCTCCGATATGCAAGATGTCAATCATATTGTTATGTATTTCGTACGACGAATCCCAATGATTTTAAAAACTCGCGATTCAACGCGCTGAGCTTCTTTTTAGCGTAACCAGATATCTGATTATTGTCACCCGATACAGCAGTCACTCGCCTTCTAGCAAAAATATTGTCCCTCGCAAAGATATTGTCAAAGGCTTTATTTTTGCCGCCGCCGTATATGCAATCTTGCGGTAATTTCCTCTCCTCGAAAATCGAGCAAATGTCCTTCTTGATCAACAATGCGTATCGTTAAATCAGTAATGCTCCGTGCGACGATCGGTAGATAAATGATCTGTGCTGGCGTTTCCGATATTTTATATCCTGGCGGCACGCTCGGTGAAAATTCATGTATCGTGTGTACGCGCTTGTCATTGCTGTACGCGCCAGTGGTTACGCTGCATTCTATACGAATAATATTTACGCTAATAATATTTATTGGTACATCCGATTCATGCCATTTCCGAGGCTGTAATATACGATTCGACAAGAATCCCAACAACGATCCAACATTGCCCGGTTTACTAAAATTTATTCTATAGACACATTTGATTTCACTTTTTAGCGTATTATGATTAGCGCGAAGCATTATTGGATATTCATCGTGTTCTTCGTCATCAACAATATCGTTGGAATCAACTACGCATCGATGTCGTAAAATTGCATGTCGGAGATATTCGTTTATAGCGTGTAATTCGTACGATCCCTCAGGAATCGTAATTTCCTTATCGTCGTTATCAAAATAAAATTTATTATTCCAAGAATTCACGTTCGATATCGTATGATACGTTTCAAAGTCCATTAAACCAAGCTCGTAATCGCCATCGTCTAAATCTATAGCCGGAAAGTAACTTACAGCAAGCGCGCTACTCTTGCCGGTCAACATAAGTGTAAGTGACATGCTGGAAAACTGTCAAACGAATACTGAGTCGCGATGGTGAATTGTCAGGCTTTAAATTCATATCGATCATCGACCGTTTGAAGAAATCCAAGACACAATTGTCCACAAATACTTTGATTATAATTTTGATAGGCCGTGTGATTGTATTCTATATTTGCAACATTCTGTCCAAAATATCGCACTAATTCCTTGGGCGGTCGCAGATTTCCAAAACTATCGAAATATACTACACGATCTCCCCTCTTTGCATACGCAACCCAATGAGTACCGGAACCATCGACGTCATCCAAATTGACGATACCGCTCTCATTTCGTCGTACACCGTTTATCGGTAAATTATTGCGCATGAAAACACCCCTAAAAAATTGTATACGCATACGTCTTGCAAGCTGTTCCAATTGTACATTGGTTGTTACACCGGCAGGCATTTTTATTTTGACATTTTTTTTTTCTTTCTTGGCTGCTGTTGAGAACCCTCGTCCACGCTTGTATGGAGCGAGATAAAGTCCGTGACCTCCCATGGCGCGATTATGACGCTGCATTTCTTCGAGCTGACGTTGCGTCGCCTTGCTATCGTTCACCGCCTTCGCGATTCCCGCTGCTCCGCCAGCCAACGAACCGAGAACTCCCAATAATGGTAAAATTGGTAAGATACCACCGCGCTTCGCTATAGAAAGTATTCGTTTTTTCGCAGTCTTTTTCTTCATCGATGATTTTTTTGTTTTCAGCCCCATACCGAATTTTGTCTTTGCCTTCATAGCCGCCCAAACAGCTGTAGCGGCTGCTCTTTCGCCAAGAGTCGAATCTCTCGCGGTAATACGCGTTCGCGCTTTCGTGGCGAGTATATTATCCGCAACGTGTCGTTGACCAAGATCGTTGCTTCGGGAATAAGCTATGTCGTGCTCGCGACACGCGGCATCCAATGGATTGATACCTCGATTGCCTCTAGCCAATCGTGTTTCTAAATGAGTTCCTGGTCCGCAAAACTGATAGCCTGGAATATGTAATTCGATAGGAAGTGCGTTTATCGCACGATTTAACAAACCGCTACCTCTTATAATTTTTGCTGACATTTGTCACAATTTTTTATTAACGATGTTGGACCGTCGAAATGTGTTTGCTGCCACGACAAATTATAATGTCGCGTGCATCGACGATACTGTTGAACTTCTGAGTCAGCTTTTATATGTTCGGGAAGCTTGTCCCACAATTGTTCCACGTAGCTACCAAAGTCTCGCAGTAAAACAATCTTGGAGATAATCTGTAACTGCTCGGTGGTAAGCTCGAGAATATCGCTGTCAACCGATAGAAGAAGAAACATTTTTGAGACTGAGCGGTTTCGATTCGGTGCGCCTCTAAAAATATGGCCCCGATGACTCATTTTCCAAAATCTGATTTGAGATTCGCGAGAGCAAACATGCGGTTCGCGCGACAAGCGACGATAATCAAAGTGATAAATTTTGACGATAAAACACAAGTAATGTCCGAGAAAGAAATACGCAAGCATGGAAACATGCTGCCGACTACTATACGCGGTATCATTTGCGGTCCTTCGAATTGCGGTAAGACTAACGTGTTGATAAGTTTGATAGAAAGTCCACACGGTGTACATTTCGAGAATGTGTACGTATATTCGAAATCGCTTCAACAACCGAAATATCGATACTTGGAAAATTTGCTATTATCGATCGATGAAATTGGTTATTTTACATTCTCTAATAATAGTGACGTTATTCCACCGAGCGAGGCCCTTCCGAATTCCATTTTTATCTTTGACGACGTGGCGTGCGATAAGCAAGATACGATAAGAGAGTACTTTGCAATGGGTCGACATTCGAGCGTCGACTGTTTCTATCTTTGTCAAACGTATGCCAAGATACCCAAGCATCTTATACGGGACAATGCAAATTTACTGATTTTATTTAAACAAGATGGTACAAACTTGAAACATGTATACAACGATCATGTAAATACTGACATGTCTTACGGCGATTTTCGCGCATTCTGTCAGAAATGTTGGCAACACAAGTATGGATTTGTAGTGGTTGATAAAGACAGTTTACAGACTAATGGAAGATATCGAAAAGGATTTAACGATTTTGCAATACCGTAAAGTGGTTAGTCGCTATCGATACATCGATCGAGCAACGTCTAAAAATTTTCGTCCGAGCGCAACATGACGATGACGATTGACAGTGACGATCGTGAGAAAATTGCGAGAGAGATTGTAAAAACGAGCGAATCAATCCGCAAAAAATATCGTTCTTTAAAAACCGGTCAAATGGAGGAAGACGTCGCATTGGAGAGGCACTTTAAACCAATTATCGAACCTCTAAAACAACTTGTCGAAAATACAATCAATGTGGAATCTAATGAAGCGAAAATCGATCCATCGAGTATGCTCGAAGACAAGCATCTGAAAAAAGAGTCTGGAACAAAGCGAACAAGGTCAAATATATCATTGAACGATTCGCTAATAACTTCTACTCCAAATCAATCGAAACGTAAGCGAATGAAACAATTATCGAATGTGATAACTTCTACTCCGATAAAAGATGTACAATCGAGTCAAATATTGCACGAAAGATCGTCTCCGTATGTGGAAGAAGTTTTCATTGCACCGTTCATTTGCCCACCGTTCGTTTGGACACCGTTCGTTTGGACACCAAAATTTGATTTAGATTATACGACGTAATCCACACCAAATTTTTGTTTTAAATAAGAAATAGGTTTGGGTTAGGTTATATCTTCCGGAAGTGGAGCCCCCCCGCAGGGGGGGCGGAACCCACTGTATCCATGCATGACATCCAAATATGCGAAAGGCTAAACAAAGTGCTAAAAGCAATGTAAAATTAATGACATCAGTATCAGAGATATATAAGTATGAATATATTTTATTTTGACAGATATTATAACCTTCAAATGTATCTCCTTTTCACGATTTCATATTTTACATAGATTTACCAGTATAAAGTGTTATAAGAATACTGATTATATTTTCCCAAAATGATTTTTATTTCTCTCCATCTGTTACATATTCAAACAAACAGTGCGCATGTTTCTGTGTACAAATGAACGGTGTCCAAACGAACGGTGTCCAAACGAACGGTGGGCAAATGAACGGTGTCCAAACGAACAGTGGGCAAATGAACGGTGTCCAAACGAACGGTGGGCAAATGAACGGTGTCCAAACGAACGGTGGGCAAATAACGGTGTCCAAACGAACGGTGGGCAAATGAACGGTGTCCAAACGAACAGTGGGCAAATGAACGGTGTCCAAACGAACGATGGGCAAATGAACGATGTCCAAACGAACGGTGGGCAAATAACGGTGTCCAAACGAACGGTGTCCAAATGAACGGTGCGCATCTTTCTGTGTCCAAATGAACAGTGTCCAATTGAGCGGTGTCCAAGTAAACGATGCGTATTTTCTTATGTGTCCAAAAGCTTCTGTATCCAAAATTACTGTGTCCAAATGCACTGTGTCCAATTGAACCGTGTGCAAAATCTCGTGTCCATTTGTAACGTGTCCATTTGCACCGTGTCCAATTATACTGTGTCCAAGTGCACCACTCCCTAACGCGTCACCTCGCTCGACGCTCGAATCGGCTCGTCGGTGTCCGGGTTCGAGAGAAGGGGAGACTCAAGCTTACGAGAACATAGTATAGGTAGAGAAGATAGTTTATTTTAGTTAGAAGCAAATATACAATATATACACAAAGCAGCGTGCAGGGCCAGGCGATGTCGGTTAGCGTGCGGTAGGCAGAAAGCAGCTGATGTGCAACGGACGTGCAAAGCGGCGGGCGCGAAGCGGTAAGCGGTGAAAAACGTAAGGCGGCTTGCGGCGGTAGCGCGGCCTAATCTCTACGGCGGTTTTACTTACAGGCGAGCTTAGGATTACGGCGCGGTTATAACTAGCAGGCTCTTAGGACTAGCAGGCTTATTTCTAGCGGACTTATCATTAACAGGCTTATTACTAGCGCGATTAACACTAGCGGACTTATAGCTAACGGGCTTAAGACTACGGCACAATATCTACAGGCGACCTATCAACTAGTGTCAGGCTAGGTAGTTTGGTATTGCGGGCAGGGCCGAGTGTCACGTCGGACCTTGCCTTGGCAACGGAAGTCAGTGCAGCCCGACAGAGCCAAGTACATCCTTGGCCCCGGGTAGAGACAGGAGCCGGTGCAACCCGGCGGAGACGAGGGCAACCTCGACTCCAGGAGCGACAGAGATAGGAGCCGGTACAACCCGGCAGAGCTGAGGGCAACCTCAGTCCTGGAGGTAGAGAGAGCCGGTGCAACCCAGCAGAACTAAGGACAATCTTAGCCCCCAAGAGGTAGTAGGTAGTGGTTAGATCGGTGCTAGGAGCTGGATGGCAGGACGAGATCTGGTCTCGATGTCTCGGCCGGCCAGGCTTATATACCCGGCCGTTTCCCCCACTAAGTGTTGTCGGTCCGGTAGTGGGGTCGGTTCTGCGTGGGGACCGCGAGAGAGATAATGTCTGGTGTGAGGGCGACGGCGAGTGCGGTGTATGAGCGAGGGAGACGGCGAGTGCGGTGTATGAGCGAGGGAGACGGCGCGTGCGGTGTGCGTGCAAGCGGGATAGGTAGCGTAGGGTCGAGTAAAGTGAGTCGTGCGGGTATATATATATATATCTTCTATATTTTCACGCCCTGTAGTAACGGCCCTGCCGTTACAAATCTTACGGTAATTTGCTCTTCTTGAAGATCGAGCAAATGTCCTTCTTGATCAACAATGCGTATCGTTAAATCAGTAATGCTCCGTGCGATGATCGGTAGATAAATGATCTGCGTTGGCGTTTCCGATATCTTATATCCTGGCGGCACGCTCGAAATGTACGCCTTTCGTGATTAATGTATTTTAATTTTCAATTATTAATTTTAAATTTGTTATCTTTTATATTAGATATCGTTGCGCCCTTAATACCGCGCTTTGGACGTTATTGCCATTTTATATCCACACTCTTGATTTTAGTCATTTGAGCCTTACATTCATATTGTTTTTTTACTAATTTCCATTTTCTAGGAATGATAACAGTAAAAGCGACTTTATGTATCTTGAACAATAATCGCGTTACTTTTTGATACAATCCAAGAAAAAGTAAACTTATATAATTATATATAATTATATATAACCATATATAATTACATCCGAAATTTGGCGCAATGGAATATGCATATTTCCAGATATAATTACATATATGATTTTGGTCATATATGATTTTATGCCCATTCTTTTTTCGAAAATGTAAATATTATCCTTTTTTCGATGCAATAAAAGTATCATAAATACTTTTTCTTGATTTTTGCTTCACTGTTAAATATTTAGATATAGGAATTTTTCTTCGAATAATAATCGCAATTGTTATAGCCCGAACAGGCTATACACGAATTATATTAAATATATTATTCTAAATACATATTATTTTATATGATTGCTCAACGTGTAACGCGAATACAGATCACGTTACGAGCGTTGACCGAACAAGCGCTGACAACGCGAGCCACGCGCTAAGCCCGAGCGACCGTGCAATCATTTCATTGCGAAAACGCGGAAATCAGGGCAAGCGGAAGAAGGACATTGCGAAAATGCAACGTAGAAGTCCTACTTAAAAGCGAAATAAAAAGGAATAAAGAAATTGCGAAAGTGCAAGCAAAGAAGTCCTACTTAGAAGTCCTACTTCTTAGCTTGCATCCGGAGATTGCCAAAATCAAGCGACATGACACACAGCCTTGTCGCTAAACGAACCCCTCCCGGGTAGCCAAAGGGAGTTAATAAAAAGGCCCACCGCTAACGAACGGCGGGCAGTCTTTACCATTAATATTACGCGGGCAGTCTTGATCATTAATTAATATTACGCGGGCAATCTTTATTCCTTTACGCGAGTAATATCTCTAACAACCGCGAGTGTCAAAACGAATATCAATAATTATTATAATATTAAATAGCCACGCAGTCGGCAGAAATATACACGAAGAAGCGAGAGGCGAGTCTCGAGACCGAAACTCGACTCTAGACACGCGCACGTTAAGATAACCGTTATCGTGATACGCGACGTGAGCGAAAGTGCGGGAACATTGTAAATAAACCAAACCACAAATAAATCTGATATTAATCTATTTATTTAATGTGGAAAGTGTCCGAATTATTTAAATAAAGTTCTCAGGCGGAGCCCGAATTCCCAAATTCCTTCCGGCAAACGATCCCAACTACCGTGCCTCTCCGGAGGCACAACACAATATTAATTAGCAAATTTAATTAGCCATATGATAAATGCAAAAAAGCGACATATCAAAACTGACTTCTCGTTTTTCGATAACATTCATTCCATCCGATCCAAACATTAAAAACTTTTCGAGCCTGACAAGCACAAAATCGCGCAAGACAAAAAATCAGCAGCCGTAAAATTAAAATTATCTAAACGCAATTTTGTAATATCGTCATTGACGGTTTTTTCGTAACATGCTTTTGTAATGCAAAAAGATTGAAAAATAAAGTTAGGGAAAGAAGAAAATTAGTTTATCTATTAATCGTTATAATTTAACACATTGCGTGCCGATAACGTAAATCAACGTTTTTGGTTTTAAAAAGCGTAAGAAATGGTGACGTCGATTGACGTTCATTATCGCATTACTGTTAAACAAACGTGTAATTATTTTAATCAAAACATGTACAGTCTGATATGTTCTAAAAAATGAGCGAAAACTAGTCTTTTACTTTTACTAACAACATACGGATCGCAATATGTTAACAAAGCTTTCTCGATCTGATGATTTACGGCCGATTTGCAGTTGGTGTTTGGCAGACGGTCGTTAACGTCGTGGCAGTATCGGACGTAACCAGATACCAGCCTGAAGAATCTGATCGAAGAAAAAACTTGTTTTCTCCGTTATGATTTGTTGCGCTTCAGGATGGAGTTTTAGATGAGCAGGATTCGCATTATCTTCGCAGAGTTGCCCGCACCATCGGTCAATTCCAGATAAGAACGTCTTTTCAATTCAACACTCGGGCGTTCTTTGCAAGTGTTATTGACGATTCACGACTGATTTGCAATTTAAGCATGGCGAATGGTCGTTGACGTCGTCGCAGAGTCAGACGTAACCAGAAGCCAGCCTGAAGAATTCGATCAAAGAAGAAACTTGTTTTCTCCATTATGATGTGTTGCGCTTCAGGATGGAGTTTCAGGTGGACAGGATTCGCATTGTCTTCGCAGAGTTTCCCGCACCATCGGTCAATTTTAGGTAACGTCTTTTAAATTGGACACTTGAATATTCTTTTCAAGTTTTTTTGACAATTCACGACCGACTTGGAATTTACGCTTGGCGAATGGTCGTTGGCGTCTTGGCAGAGTCAGACTTAACCAGATGCCGACTGTAGAATTCGATCAAAGAAGAAACCTGTTTTCTACGTTATGATATTTTGCGCTTCAAGATGGAGTTTCAGGTGTACAGGATTCGCACTGTCTTGGCAGAGTTTCCGGCACCATCGGCCAATTCCAGATAATGTCTTTTCAATTGGATACTTGGACGTTCTTTGCAAGTGTTATTGACGATTCACGACCGATTTACAATTTATGCCTGGCGAATGGTCATTGACATCGTGGCAATGTTAGACGGAACTAGAAGCCGGCCTGAAGAATTCGATCAAAGAAGAAACTTGTTTTCTCCGTTATGATTTGTTGCACTTTAGAATGGAGTTTCAGATGGGCAGAATTCGCATTGTCTTTGCAGAGTTTCCCGCACCATCGGTCAATTTTAGGTAACGTCTTTTAAATTGAACACTTGAATGTTCTTTGCAAGTCTTTTTGACGATTCACGACCGACTTGGAATTTATGCGAATGGTCGTTAGCGTCTTGGCAGAGTCTGACGTAACAAGATGACGGCCTGAAGAACGCGATCAAAGACGAAACTTGTTTTCTCCATTATGATCTGTTGCGCTTCAGGATGGAGTTTCAGATGGGCAGAATTCGCATTGTCTTCGCAGAGTTTCCCGCACTATCGGCCAATTCCAGATAATGTCTTTTCAATTGGACATTTGGACGTTCTTTGCAAGTGTTATTGACGATTCACGACCGTTTTGCAGTTTATGCCTGGCGAATGGTCGGCAGGATTTGCATTGATTGGTGGACGATGAAATTTTTACACTCTTCCTATAGCGCAATGATTATGGTAACGAAAATGACGACAATGACAATAAAGTCATGAAAAAAGTTTTCACATGGCCGAATTCTTATTTATCATTATTTTAATAATAGTTAAGTTCATATTATTGATGTGCAAATTGTATATGATTGACAATATAAAATTTTAAAAATAATTATCGAGAATATGTGAGATGAAGTCATTTTTCAAATTTCATTGATTGTTGTCATTCGTCCAAATGTCATGCAAAGCTATTATTATTTATAGCAAGATAAACGGCATTACATTAAATTAGTGCAAAAATATACATATATAATATTTATCAATTAAAGTTGAAAATAAAATTACATTGCTTCAAAAGAGGGGATGAATACGATAATTACAGCCTCCTATTTGAAATTCCGACCAATATTTTTCGAGATATATCACTTTAAAGTATTGGACTTGATAATAAAACTTTATAAAAATGGACCCAATAAAATTGACCTTGACATATGTTGTCAAGATCATCATCCTGAGTAACTTTTCCTTATAACTTAATCGGCGGTCTCTTATAATTTTTGAGATATTTAAAGTTAAAGTTTATTTCGAAACGAAAATTTGGTTTGAGTTATGTAACGTAACCCAAACCAAATTTTAGTTTTAAATTAGAAATAGGTTTGGATTAGGTTATATCTTTCAGAAGTGGAGCCCCCCCCCGTAGGGGGCGGAACTCACTGTGTCCACGCATATACTTTACAACGCGAAGCGAGATTCACCCTATAATTGTTATGTGAGTGGATTGGGTTAGATTTGAAACGAAAATTTCGTTTGGATTATTCTTGCACGATTCTAAGCTAGACATGGAAGATACTCGTGACAGTAATCTTCACAACATATGTCAAGGTTAAAGTCATTGGGTCCGTTTTGTAACATTTTATTATCATGTCCAATACTTTAAAGTGATATATCTCGAAAACTATTGGTTGGAAATTTTTTTTACTATTTTTCTTGTATTTCTCTTCAAAAATGCTTTCAGAAACGACCTTTCAAATAGATGGCCGCAGTTATCGTAATCGTGCTCAAAAGAGTATTAAATAGTTTTAAAAGAGAATATAAATTTTATTACTTAAATAATATAAGCAGTACAGTACATGCCACAGCTGCTAATATTATTTCTTTTATTTTCTTCTGCTTATTATATTTTAAATTCTTTTCTCTGATTATGATAACTTCTGCGCTAGATGAACCAGATTAGATTACGTTTTACTTAGCGATCGTAACGCTCTCAAACATTATCTATCTATATTTAACATTCAATGAGCGAACATTTCGGTGAATTTCAATGGTTTTGTTTCATCGTTTTCAACGCTCTTTTGTCAAAGACGTTTGTCATATTTTTCCTTTTAACATGATCTCTGATAGTCATAATTTAGTTGCGTTTTGTGCTAGTAAGATTTCGAATTCGTGCCGTTTATATGACTAAATTACAATTTTTGATGTCCATGGTTACATGTTTACGTTCAAAGTGAGACAAAAGAATACAGTCACGTCTCACAATATATGTTCCGTTAAGTATTATCGCGTTACGATTTTTATTGATTTAAAATATCGGGGAAAGTCAATCTCGTTATCGATCACGGCAGAAAAATCAGCCTCGTTTAAATAATAATAATGCAATGTTAATTAATAATATTATTGAAT